>NC_143133.1:21224242-21375757 GCF_059928025.1 Delphinapterus leucas
ACTTATCTATCTGTATCTATCTGTACAATGTATCTATCTGTTTCTATCTGTATAATGGAGTACTACTTAGTAATAAAAAATAATGACAGATTGTTGCATGCAATATGGATGAATCTCAAAATAACTACGCTGAAAGATGACAGAAAAAATAGAAAGAGGCACATACTATATAATTCCATTTATATAAATGTCTAGACAATGCATACTAATCTATAGTGACAGAAAGCGATCAGTGGTTGCTCGGGAAAGTGGTAAGGTTGGGAGGTACAGGAGGGTGGAATTACAAAAAGGCATGAGAAGCTTTGGGGAGTGCTAGACAGGTTCATCATCTTGATTTTGGTGATGGGTTTCTGAGTGCATACCAAAAGTAATATATAATGCAAGCAAAAACAATATTTTTATTACATTCTTAAATAACATCAATTACTTATTAATGAGATGGGTGTGCTTGTCCGAGACACTACACAACTTTTCAAATCTTGACATCAGATTGGGCCTCATCACTGTCATTTCCTGTTCCACAATGATCTTCACACAACACTTGCTTTTATCACAACTAACAGAAACCCAGCTTTGGAAAGATACGATGTCATCTAAAGAAACGTGGTTCAAACTATTGTTGAAATTATGTACTATTTCAAGCTAGGAGCTGACATGATCTCCACCAACTGTTGGCAAATTGGATTGAAATCTCCAAATCTAAAATTTCTCATTTTTCTGAAAGCAATTTTAAAGGTTTCCTAACGGTATAAGAATTAGAGTTATACTATTGATTTATTCAGGTATGGTGTGACCTCAGGCAAATTTTTGGAAAGTTTTCCAATTTTCAGTGGAGCCATTTGAATATACACTTTCTATAATTTATTTTTTGTTCCCACCTTTGCTACATAACTGAAAAGTCACACACAACCTATTGTTGAACTATTCAAAGAAGCTTCGGGAAGAGAATACGAAGACTATTCTGACTCTTTGGGTGTAAACATCTTTGAAAATCCCAAATAAAAAAATATGGAAACAGAAAGTCTATTTAATAGGATATATGGTATTGTCTTTATAATAATTATCTTTGCTTCTGTTCTTACTGTAATTTATAAACCATTTCAGGTTATTTCTGCTACATTTTATAACTTAATTAAGAAATTTTGTTTACTTATTTTGAATTATGGTCAAGCAGCCTAACTTGGAGCTGTAATATGGGCTTTGTTAGGACTTCAGGTTCTGCAAGAAGACATGGATGTATTCATAAGTTTTAATATCACAGAAGGAGTGTTTATTAGCAGGTCTTTGCCTAAACTTGTCTGGCCTTCAACAGGGTTCAAATCGAGTTAAATTCTATTTCATCTAAACAGCTGCTATCTCCTTTTTTGCATATTTTTGCCTCAACTATAATAAGGCAGTGATCTAAATTTGCATAACAATTGGATCCTATCCCAATAACTTGAAGTGTGTTCTAGCCAAGTGCAGAGTAAATTGGCTAAGTAAAAATGCACTTCAAATTGCTGTACTCTGCTTTAATAATGAAGTAGAACTCTTAGAAATAACTAAAAAACAAGTTGTTCTTCAATTTATAAACTCTTTCTATTATACTGAAACATAGTTTGAAGCTTTGAAAACATCTGCAGAGAGAACACAGACCAATTGTGCTTTTAGCCTACTCCACTACTTGTCTCCTAACTATGGACATTTTTGGGTGGGAGGGTACCTCTAATCCATTGATCCATCAAGCCTACCTTTTAAAAAGTGAGCACAGGGGAAGGCTTTACTACCAGTGATTTCAATAAAGTTTCCATTAAGTGCAACTCTGTAGTCTGGATAGAACTTGTGTTTTAGAATTCAAGTGCTCACATTAAAGATCATAATATGATTGAATTCAACAGAAACCCAGAAATCTCAGGTTATCTAGTAATGATAAAGAAGGCGCTCTCGATATCACCCACTCACATTTTGCTTTGTTTTATTACCTGCTTACTTTAATACACACAGAATACAAGAAGATTGGCTTTTTCTCATTTTCAATGCTAGTCCTAAAATGGTTAAGTCTCTTGCGGGATGAAATCACCAGGCTCAGGCTGGCCCTTCAACGGAAGGTCAAAGGGAGTGGTGAAGTCACCTCCCATGGTAAACACCCATACACTTCCAGCCTGAACAAGTTTGGGCTTAATTCTTGCCGTTCCAAAATTCATTGCTCTCTTGGCATATGACATTTCATGAACTGCAAAGGATGAGAAATTCCACTCCAGAGAATTCTGTTTATAAGAAGTCATACACATCTAATAATCTCAAAAGATATGAGCACAGCAATGTTGAAAATTACCGATTGTTATTCCTGAGGAAAAAATTAGATAATTATTTCTGAAAACATAAAAAACCTCATATAATAAAAATTAGACACCCACATGTGATTCAACTTCTACTTATGAATTATGAAATTAGTAATTACTAAATTGCCGGCACTAAAAAATAAATCATTCATCACTGGAGAAGTGCTGAGATTTTACAAGAAATGATCAAGAATATTCTAATGGCGTTATAGCTTTTGGTATCTAAGACTTTTCCCAATATGTATACACACCTTGTCAACCTGCTTAACATTTTCAATGTAATTTAAGGTTGATTTTTCTTTTCTCATATAGTAGCTAAGATTGTATTTCATATTTAAAAACTCACTAATTAGGAGTTTAGTAAATTGTTTTTTCTGACAACTCCATTTCACTTTCTGAAATAAGTCTCTCTTAGGACATAATAACTTTGGTTCCAAATTTTCATCACCGAGTAATTTTGAAAGCATGCCAATTTTTTAAAACCTTATGACTAAACTCTAATAGTCTCTAGATGTTAGCCAAAAGTATACAGCTCAAAAAGAAAAAAGAAAGCAGGGAGAAGGGTGTTTATCTTTACAAATGACTATGTGTGCCTTTTAACAGTTGCTTCTTTAAAAATTATGTATTTTTACAAGGCAGCTATCTACATTTTGCTTAGAACCTAAGTCTCCTTAGTGGACCAAATCACATAAATTAGAGAACATTTTGGTCACTCCACCAGTTTAAAGATCTCGTGAAAGCCTTATAAAAGTAAGATAAAATAAACCTAAATGTGCCACATGAACATTCAGGCCTTTATTACCTCATAATAATAATATCAAAGCTGGGAGCCCTCTGTAGTTAATATTTTTCAAGTCCTCCTGGTTATCTAAGTCACTGTTTGCAGTGCTTTCTAGAGTGCAAATTTCACCCTGCCACTAAATCCTATAGTCATTCCTCAATCTCATCTAAATAAAACACTAATTTCAAAGCCTGACATTTTAATGGCTCTGGGTAATCTGGTCCAACTTGAACTCTAGCCTACAATGTTCAGGTTCTCACATCATTTCCAGTATAGTTTGTAAGGAAAACATCCTTTCCCTCCCCACTCCTCTGTCCTGGGGGCATACTGAGTAAGGAAGAAGGTTTGAGAATTACAGCTTCTCTTCTCTGCATACCCTCACTCACTCCTTTCTGAGGAGGCACAGTGACATATATGATTGGAAAATTTAGAATCTGCACGCTGGCAAGGGGTTCTCCTGTCCTCTCCTACCAATAGTAAATTAACTGAGCAGGCTCTGCCTTATCAGACCAGCAAGGCAGCAGTTGGAAAAAGGCAAATTCAATTCCTGGGATAATTATTAGATGCCCCTTTGGTTGTTTTTCCTAAGCCTTACCCAGGCTTTGCAGTAATAATGTAAATCCCTATCTAAATAGAAATTTTCTTAAGCGTTTAGTCTAAAACATCTTTGAACCCAAATATTTAACCCCTTGCCTTGTGCATAGTACAAACTTAGTGTTCTCAATAAATAATCAATTTACTGGAAAATGTTCAAAACAAGGCATTCTCTCTGTGGAACATGGTAGAGCACTACGAAAAACTGAATGCTTAGTAAATGTTTATTGAGGATAATCTGCATAATGATGTTTTCTAATATTTATTAAGTACTCTTAGATGCTTAGCACCATGCGAGGGAAATATTTTTAAAAACAAACAAACAAACAAAAAAACACAAAACCTTCTCAAAATTAACCCCAGACTCTAAAGGGATACATATGATCTAAACTCTCCTTGTGCTCCCAACATCAAGAAATAGCAGACAAGGCTGTCTTGGATTTGACCATAGGTAATAAAGAAAAAAAAAAAGAAAGAAAGAAGGGGAAATAGTTCCTACAAAGTTGTGACCACACATTGCTCTAAAATGAATCTGTTCACTAAGTATATAAGTATATTAATTCTCGATGGAACACACAATCTGGAATTGTGCAAATGATTTGAGTTTGCCCCAACTCTCGTCATCCGTAGGAAACTGGAATAAGCAAAAGCAAACTCTTTATGGAAAAGGTCACATCTATCTTTGACCTTGACGAAACTTTCAAGTAATTTTCTGTGGGCAATGACTGGCAAGCAGCCAAAGATAACAACGTTCACAAAGAAGTAAGACAATATGAAAGATACCAGAAGAAAAAATAATAGAAACAGATCTACAAGTATATCATATATAAGAATTATGAAATAAATTAGTATTAAAACAAATACACTTATCCTGTTTAAAGAAAGGAATGACAAATGAAAATATGTGAATAACCAGAAACTATAAAAAATCTAAAAAATAGCTAATTTAAATGTAGAATTAATCATATAATAACTAAAATGAAAAACTCATTGGCCATATTTGGACATATGTGCACAAGACAGAATTAGTGAACTGAAATACAGATCAGAAGAAATTACCACAAATACAACAAATGTAAGTCAGATGACTTCACTGGTAAGTCTCCCAGACATTCAAAATTAAGAAGTTAAAAACATAATGTTGGGGCTTCCCTGGTGGCGCACTGGTTGAGAGTCCACCTGCCAATGCAGGGGACATGGGTTCGGGCCCCGGTCTAGGAAGATCCCACATGCCGCGGAGCGGCTGGGCCCGTGAGCCATGGCCACTGAGCCTGCACGTCCGGAGCCTGTGCTCCGCACTGGGAGAGGCCACAACAGTGAGAGACCTGTGTACCGCAGAAAAAAACAAAAAAACAAAACATAATGTTGGTCTCATGTAACCTCTTCCAGGATACTGAATGGATGAAAACACTGCACAACTGACTTCCTGAAGGTCAAGACCAAAACTTGACAAGGACAAAAGAAAGTAACAAGTGCAGGACAATCTCATTCATGAACAAAGATACAAAAATTCTAAACTAATTACTAGCAAATTGAACCCCACTATTTATAAAATGAATAAAACCATGATTAATTTTATCTCAGAACAAGATAGGTTGAATAATGTAAACTCTATGACTGCATGTAAAATAGGCACAGAAAAAGAGCGTGGTTAAAGAAAAAAAAGACTTTTAACAAACTAGAAATAAAAGAGAACTTTCTAAATATATGAGTTGTCTAAAAACAAACTACAGTAAAGGTGCACAACGAACTACTGGAAGCCTTCCTTTCAATATCATGAACATTACAATGATGCTGCTATCAACACTTTGCTTTAACATTTCACTGGTGGTTCTATCCAACAGGGTAAAAGTAGAGCTCAACTATATGATGGTACTGGAATTAAATATCAATGGAGAAAAAAATGCACCATTCAATAAGGTGGTACTTCAACAATTGCTTCTATATAGGTAAACTGGATCTCTGCAAAGCAACCCACACAAAAAATGTCTAGATAGACAAGGATTTAAAACATTTAGAAAAAGACACAGGAGAATATTATTGTAATGCTAGGGTAAAGAAAATTTCTTAAACATGGCACAACATAAAAATTTTGCATAAAAATATTGCTCAATTAGACTAAATTAGTTTTAAGAGCTTTTGATTATCAACAACTTATGGAAACTTACGTTTCAATAAAGAAAGTGGAAAGGAAATCATGGGAGGAGATAAGATGGCAGAGTAGAAGGACTTGAGCTTACCTCCTCTCACGAAAACACCAAAATCACAATTAACTGCTGAACAGTCATTGATAAAAAACACTAGAACCTAACAAAAAAGATATTCTGCATCCAAAAACAAAGAAGAAGCCACAACAAGACAATAAGAGGAGTGCTTTCATGATGTAATCAAATCCCATACTCGCCAAGTGGGTGACCCACAAACTAGAAAATAATTATATTGCAGAGGCCCTCCCACAGGAGTGAGAATTCTGAGCCCCAGGTCAGGCTCCCCAGTCTAGGGGTCTGGAACATGAGGAGGAGCCCCCAGCAAATCTGGCTGTGAAGTTCAGCAGGGTTTGATTGCAGGAATTCCACAGGATTGGGGGAAACAGAAACTCTACGCCTGAAGGGTACACACAAGGTCTTGTGCACACCAGGACCCAGGGAAAAAAGCAGTGACCTCATAAGAGACTGGGCCAGACCTACCTGCTAGTATTGGAGGGTCTCCTGCAGAGGTGGGGGGTGGCTGACACAAAAGTCCCCAAACAGCCAAAGCAATACAGAGAAAGAAAAACGGAGCTGGAGGAATCAGGCTCCCTAACATCAAACTATACTACAGAGCTATGGTAATCAAAACAGTATGGCACTGGCACAAAAACAGAAATATAGAACAATGGAATAAGGTAGAAAGCCCAGTAATAAACCCACACACTTATGGTCAATTAATCTACAACTAAAGAGGCAAGAATATACAGTGGAGAAAAGACAGTCTCTTCAATAAGTGATTCTCGGAAAAACTGGACAGGTACATGTAAAAGAATGAAATTAGAATATTCTCTAACACCATACACAAAAATAAACTCAAAATAGATTAAAGACCTAAATTTAAAACTGGATACTATAAAACTCTTAGAGGAAAACATAGGCAGAACACACTTTGACATAAATCGCAGTAATATCTTTTTGGATCCACCTCCTAGAGTAATGAAAATAGAAACAAAAATAAACAAATGGGACCTAATTAAACTTAAAAGCTTTTGCACAGCAAAGGAAAATATAAACAAAATGAAAAGACAACCCACAACATAGGAGAAAATATTTGCAAGCAATGCAACCGACAAGGGATTAATCTCCAAAATTTACAAACAGCTCATGCAGCTCAATATCAAAAAAACAAATAACCCAATAAAAAAATGGGCAGAAGACCTAAATAGACATTTCTCCAAAGAAGACATACAGATGGCCAAAAAGCACATGAAAAGATGCTCAACATTGCTAATTATTAGAGAAATTCAAATCAAAACTACAGTGAGAAAACACCTCACACCAGTCAGAATATGGCCAGCATCAAAAAATGTACAAACAATAAAGAGGGTTTGCTGGAGAGGGTGTGGAGAAAAGGAAACCCTTCTACACTGTTGGTGGGAATGTAAATTGGTACAGCCACTGTGGAGAACAGTATTGAGGTTCCTTAAAAAACTAAAAATAGAATTACCATACAACCCAGCAATCCCACTCCTGGGCATATATCTGGAGAAAACCATAATTTGAAAAGATACATGCACCCCAATGTTCATAGCAGCACTATTTACCATAGCCAAAGCATGGAAGCAGCCTGAGTGTCCACTGACAGATGAATGCATAAAGACGATCTGGTACATATAGACAATGAAATATTACACAGCCATAAAAAAGAATGAAATAATGCCATTTGCAGTAACATGGATGGACCTTGAGATTATCATACTAAGTGAAGTAAATCAGACAGAGAAAGACCAATATCATACGATATCACTTATACTTGGAATCTAAAAAGATGATACAAATGAACTTATTTACAAAACAGAGACAGACTCACAGACTTTCAAAACAAACTTATGGTTACCAAAGGGGAAAGGTGGGGGTGGGATAAATTAGGAGGTTGGGATTAACATATACACACTACTATATATAAAATAAATCATCAACAAGGACCTACCGTGTAGCACAGGGAACTCTACTGAATATTCTGTAATAACCTATATGGGAAAGAATCTGAAGAAGAGTGGATAAATGTATATGTATAACTGAACCACTCTGCACACCTGAAACTAACACAACATTGTAAATCAGATAATACCCCAATATAAAATAAAAATTAAATTAAAAAAACAGTTTGACTGATGCTTCCAATTGCTAGCTATTTTATCATATTTTAAAGACTTCTGTAGTTTAAGGCCTTTCACTGCTTAAGACCTTTCAAAAATCATTTAATGATTTATTAATTAATATCCTTTTTATACTGGTATCTATAGCACCCTAAGGCTTTGATACAAATCCCTTAATATTTTAAAATGCTATTACCTGGCTTAATAAAAATCAGTAGTGTTTATCAGTGAGAAAAAAAGTGGAAGGCGAACCATAAACTTGGAGGAAATATTTACAAAACACATATTACTTACAAAGGATTAGTATCCAAAAAATATAAAATATGTGAGAATCAACCAAAAAAACCATTAAAATAGGACACATGGCAAGTCTTAAAACAAAAATGACCAATAAACTTGTGAAAAATGCAAACTTCATTAGTAATTAAGGAAATCCTAATTAAAAACACAATTAGAGGGCTTCCCTGGTGGCGCAGTGGTTGAGAGTCCGCCTGCCGATGCAGGGGACACGGGTTCATGCCCCGGTCCGGGAAGATCCCACGTGCCGCAGAGCGGCTGGGCCCGTGAGCCATGGCCGCTGAGCCTGCGCGTCCGGAGCCTGTTGCTCCGCGACGGGAGAGGCCACAACAGTGGGAGGCCCGCGTACCGCAAATAAACAAACAAAAAAAACCACAGATATCTTCCTAACCTACCATATTGGCAAAAAAATTATAAGCTTAAGAATTCCAAGAGTTGGTGAAGATGTGGGGTAATTGAAACTCATTAATACCCCCAGCATTAGACTTTATCAGTTCATGAACAGTTGTATGTTCATCCCTTGCTGCAGTGAAAATAGACATCTACAGCTGTGCAGACATGGAAGAAAATACAAAAAAAAACATGAATGAAAAAAGCAAGAAAATACAAAAAAAATCATGAATGAAAAAAGCAAGCATGATTCCATTTATATAAGGGCAAAAAACAGGTACAACTGAAAAGCCTCTTGTTTAGGGATACAATTACATTGGGTAAACTAAAACACAAAGTTTAGGGTAGCAGTTACTTGGAGGTGGGAAGTTAATGGACCTCAGAGGTATCTATGTCACTGGAGTGTGCAAGGATTTTATGAGGCTAGACTTAAAGTTTCATGAGGGCAGGGACCAGTATTTTCTCTTCTCCCTTTTATTTCCTGAGTGTAAGAAAACTTATGGCATGTTGTATGTTGTATGTGGTCAACAAACATTTATTGGCTAAATGAATGAATACATTGCCTTTGTAAACTGTAAAGCTATGCAAATGTAGACATTTTTATTATTATTTACTATAGTTTACGTTGTAGAATCATATAGAAGGTAATAAACTATAACAGTCAGTAAACACTGCTGAAAGTTTGATGTTAACCCAGCACTCTTTGGCAAAATTAATTAAAATTTTTAGTTTCTAAAAATGTGATAATTGCAATTGCATTTAAATTGCCACATGAGGCTGAAACATGAAATCTGACTTCAGGGGAACATAATTTGAGAGGCAAAGCCAAAAAAAAGGAATGAAAACTTGAGTTGGCCAAAGTCTGCAAGTTCTACCACATAAGTTTTTTTTTAGAAAATAGTTCACAAGTTGGAAGTTTGTGAAATGTGGTTAACATGGAAGTAATTGAGAGTGTTTGTGAACTCAAATGCCCCTCTACCAATGTGTCTCCAATTAAAAAAGACATCAGATGAATTAAATGTTCATTATATTTGAAGTGTGGAATCAAGCCATAGAAGTCCATTGCACATTTGCCAGTTTTCTGATTTTTTGGCTCCATTATCCAATTGTCCTGCTGAGATGTTTGTATATTGTACGTGAAAAATATGTATTTGCATGTCCATTACACCAAAGTCATATAATCCACACTATATATTGCTCCCGGCTGTGTTTAATGGAATCTATCCAATGAGTGAGAAAATTCTTCAAGTTACAAACAATATTCAAAGAGGACTTTTATCTCAACCAGATACTATGCTTTGTTCATGTTACTTAACGCAGGATATTTCCATATACATATAATTTGAGCCAGATCGCCAATAAGGAAGATGTGTTTAGAGGAAAAATTGCATGTTTTAGGGCCAAGATCATTATTGTATATTATTTTATTTATTTTTTGCTTATTTGCTTGTCATCTCTGGAATTATGTCCAAACAACACTTTGAAGATAAAACTGCATGAAAGAAATTTGTTGAAAAAACATGTTTTATTCTGGGAATGGGCAGCAAACACATATTAACAAGCTCTCCTTGCATTCACCTCACCAACTAATTCTGCATCGATCTCCTGTATGTATGTAGGAGACAATATGATGAAAGATTAGAGAATTGCTTTATATTTCAGAAGACAGGCTTGTGTAAGAAAAAGCCAACATCTGAAGAAGGGTGTCTCTTCAAAGTTTGGTTTTCCTTCTGCACATACACAGAACAGTATACTGTGCTATAACATTTGTTTTTTTTTAATGGCAGCCACAGTTACTACCCATCAGGATTTACTTTGGGGCTTTGTATGTTCTATATAACATTTTAAAATCCCTATTATGTTTTAGGTAATATAAAATATGTATATATAAACAAATTTTACAAATTACTGTAGGGTTCACCAAACTATATAAGTTATATTAATATCTCTACATATTTTATATGCAAATGGTTTCTTGGAAAAGATTGTCATCTTTAAAAAGTAATGAATTCAGTCTTATGTTCATGATGCAAAATGAAGTAAAGAAATGAGTAGTTCACTCGCTGTGGGCACTCAATCTGAGCAGGTCACACTGTATCCAATATTTTAATCAAAATTATTTAGACAGGGTTAAATGACTGCTTTTTTGACTACACAGATAGACATATTTTTATAACTATTTCATAAATCACTTATTAATATTATTGCTTTATTTATTAGTAATATATCTGTAAGAGGTCAAATACCTATTCAAAATGTATATTTTTCAACAATAATCTGGTGTTTCAAATACTCAGGAGTCTGGTTTCAATCAGATGAACTACTGGGATAGTTGACCTATTTTGTGTCCTGTTTTGTATGGTGTGTTCAAAATCTTCCAGCCTATCCTAGTATTGACTGATAATATGTAAACAAATCAATTTTTTTCCAAATATCACCGACCTGTTAAATTGTTGACATTCTTTTCAATAAAAAGATTTCTGTCTTTCAATTTTATTTACAGAGATTTAGATCTAGTCTAATCTGTTCAACCTGTTAATCATTGTCAGGTGCCAGATTCCAACTGGTTCTGAAAGTAACTGTATGGCTTTTCTTTCCATATTCCTTGAGCTAAATTTCTACTACTTATTTGAATGTTATTTAATATAGCTCATACATTTAAAATAAAACCACCAGGTAAAATGAGTTCTGGCTTAGTATGAAGAGGCTGTTAGCAAATTAGCATTGCATATACAGATGGATGTGGCTCAACAACACTGATTTAGACAAAAGAAACAATGACTTGAACTGACATGTATCACCATGACTCAGACTCTAATGTATCTGTGAATAAATCCATATTTCAGCATATTATCCAATTGCATTCACTACCTGTAGAAGGGGTTCTATCAGGAATCCCCATACTACTGTTTGAGAAAACAAAAGTCTGCTGTTAACTAGGTAATCAACTGGAAGGCATTTTAGCACATTAGGAACAACTGAAAAATAATACTAATAAATGCAAACTATATCACTTTGGAAAGGGACACCCTGAATATCACTTTTCAATATTTGAAAATCTGAATTTTGGGTGACATACATTCAGGAAGAGGGAAAAAAAAATCTTACACACACACAAATTCTAACATCCACCAATGTGTACATATTGATCTTTGTGTTGAGAGAATCTGAAGCAGAGTATTTTGGTGAACTTGAGACAGCTCTTTTGACCATATGAATATGCTGATGAAACTATTTAGATTTAATTTGTGTGAAATATAACCACACCAGTACTGCTTTGTACTATCGGTGACACAAGTAAAGAGCAGCCCTCATCTTCCCCTAAACATAGATGACCACCCATTCCTCAGGTTCTCCCAGACTGGGCCTCACTAAGGCTGAACAGCATGGTCAGAGGAACCTCACACCGGAGCCAGAGCAACAGGAGGGATGAGGCCAGACTGTCAACTCCAAGGCTCAGAGATTGCCTGAGGGACCAGGATATTATGACATTGGGGACAGACTGAAGCTGTCAACTGTGAACATTAGGCAGGAATAAACATAAGAGGCTGAAAACAATATGGTTGAACTTGTGGGGGGAAGGAGTCTCCGGGGTCAAAACAGTTATGCCAAAAGGACTGAGTCACAATGGCATGTATCTAAAAATTATTAAAAGGAATGTTTACAAGTATATTAATATACGTTTCTAATCTTATTAGCAACATCCTTTTTTATAATGTCATCTTCTCCAAGCTAAAGTAGCCATAGAGAACCTAAGACAGTACCTAATACATGAGCAATTAGTTCTTAAATTAAAAAAAAAAACTCGCAATGATTTCATGCATTTCACTGAAATCTATTGCCTGGGTAAATCTCATCTAAAGGACCTATCTAGTATCCCTTTTCCCTCAGTCTTTTCTGGTCTCCTCTGTTGACTGATTCTAACCCCTATGTAATTCCAGCCATTTCTAAAGCCCCATATGTAATAATAAAAAGGGAGTAGAAATGAAGCCGAATTACCCCCAAATAATCCATGTCTAATATACAGGACAAATGCACCCTAAACCCCCAAAGTCAAAAAAAAGTAGCTTTAAAATTCAACCTAAATTCAGCTGTTGCAGGCAAAACTAAAAATTTTATTAAATTATTTTATAATTTCTAAAATCAACAGTCACAGTGTAGAAACTCTAACTCTGTTATTGCAGGCAAAATACTGAAGTGCTCACTTTGTCATTTTCAGGAAAGGATACATATAATAAATATAACAAAATATACCTAATTAATCACAATAAAATATCCTTGAAATATGAATAACTTTATTCTGATTTTCAAATATTTACTATAATATATTTAGATAAAGACTTCTGGTGAAAAATATTCACAGCTACTATATATAAATCAAAACAGCCCTCAGTGGATAAAAATGGTACTTTGATTAATAACGAACCTTGAAGCTCCAAGGATTTAAAATAATTTCTCCTGATCACATAGCTAATAACTCAAGTTCAAAACCAAGTTCAAATGTGTTTGACTCTAAAATTATGCTTTTTGGGCTTCCCTGGTGACGCACTGGTTAAGAATCCGCCTGCCAATGCAGGGGACACGGGTTTGAGCCCTGGCCCGGGAAAATCCCACATGCTGTGGAGCAACGAAGCCCGTGTGCCACAACTACTGAGCCTGCCCTCTAGAGCCCGCGAGCCACAACTACTGAAGCCCACGTGCCTAGAGCCCATGCTCCTCAACAAGAGAAGCCACTGCAATGAGAAGCCCACGCACTGCAACGAAGAGTAGCCCCTGCTCGCCGCAACTAGAGAAAGCCCGCCCGCAGCAACGATGACCCAACACAGCCAAAAGTAAGTAAATAAATAAATAAAAAAAATAAAATTATGCTTTTCCCACTGTGGACAATGAAGATGTGACAGCTGCATCTTGGTCTCAGGGTCAGTGGTTAGGAATACATCAAGATAAGTACTGTCATCCTTTGTTTAGTATTTTTTCATCAACATTTTCTTCCTAATATGTCAATATTCACATTTTGAACACATCCAACTTGTACTTAAGTCTACAATGAAACACTCTCAAATAGGGAATTGAAATTGTCAAAAAACTGCTTGCCATGAAAGCACATACATTTCCCAAGTTTCAGTTCCATGTTACACCTCCCATCAATTCCAATTTTTAAAAAAATTCTGAAAAAGAATAAATATATATGTATAACTGAATCACTCTGCTATATACCTGCAACACTGTAAATCAACTATACTTCAATAAAAAAAATTCTGACATAATCAAATAAATTTCTCAAATTAAATGTTTTGTTCATATCCAAAATGATTTGTATTTGAGTTTCTTGATATATTTACTTTTGGCCAAATCTGACTTCCCAAAGTAAAAAATAAAGCATTATTTCAAAGGTTCAAGGGACTTAAGCCTACCAGCATCCAATGGTCTGCAGTAAAAAATAAAAACTCATCCTTTTATCAATAATATTTAATGGTTTTATGCCTAAGCCCTAAGAATTCTGGATGACATTGAGTATATATGTAAATTGGCAAGGTGGAGATGATCATGAGAATCTAGCAAGTGATAGACAGGGCAGCCTACCACTTGATGAAACCATTCAGGATGTGTTTGCCAAACAAGAAGGGATGGTAGGATCATGCACTGCTACTGTAAAATATCTTCTCTTCTTAATTTTAGTCTTTATCCTCTACCTCACAACTGCCACACACTCACATACCCAGAATAAGAAAAATTAACTCCACCTTCTAGAAGGAAACTTTCTTCCCTTTATTTTTAGGACATCTGTTCTGCATGGCTGTGATGGTGCCGTTGAACCACCCTTCTTCACCAGATTACATGTGAGGATTTGAATAGATGAACACTGGAGGGAACCAGCCCAGAGCACTCACTTGAATTGTCCTTTAGCTTTTCAGGCAGTTCAAGTGCCTTTGAAAAGAGCAGGAATAAAAAGTGACTGCTGATTAAGCAGAGAGGTTGACATGGGAATAGGTTTGTTGATTGTTTGAAAGTCACACTGCATAGACTACAACTTTTAAAATGTAAATGCATGACACAAATACTGCACGACACAAAAGGATGAAGATGACTGAGATAACCACAAAGGACAGCTAAAGTTTTATTCTAGCAATAAAGAAAGATATATATCTGGTGTCAGAGAAAGATCATTTGAAATATTTGGTAGGTGTTACCTTCAATTTAAAAATCTAAAATTAGTTTTAGTTCCTATAAAAATAGTTTCTTAGGTATTTTCAATTTCTAGACAAGATTTCCAAATATTTGCTTTGTCAGTTTAGTTTCCCTAAATAATTTTGAATAGGATAGAATGAAATACTATCTACTAAAAAAAATCAGCTTTTCTGGTAGTTGATCAGTTCAATTTCCAGATGAAACAATACTCAAATCGTACATAATTCCATGCTGACCAATTTGATCAGAAGCCTCTCCCATACAATTTGGGGAACAGACACAAAGAAGCAGCTTTCTTGTTGGATAGGAAAGGAAAGGATTCATTACTAGTTGTCCAGTTGTCCTTTGATCAAGGTTGATTTTAGTCACTGTTTTACCTCTAATTATGTTAATGGAAGAAGTAAATAATGGCCTCAACCCTAGTGGAAAAAAATTTAGTGCCTTCTTTCTTCAATCAACCAAAATGGTAACCAAAGAAGTCATGAAAATGAAAGTATTAACATAATCACAATTTATATTTTAAAATTAAAATATTTCTAGAAATAAAATACAGATAAATGAAAGAAAAGGAAGTAGAGTGAAATATTAAATGTATAGCAATCTAAAGGAAGAAAGACTACTTTAAACTCTACCTCAGAATTCCTCATTTTCAAATTGCCCTAAAAATAGCTTTCACTGTTGCCTAACTAGGCATATCTCCTGAATTTAAATTTTAGGGGAAAAAGGAAATAAGATAGATCTCCATAATCCAGATATCTGCAGCCCCTAGACCATTCTCACATGTTATTTATATTTTAGAAATAAATCAAATCAAAAATAGAATGCATTTTTTTTTAAAAGAATCATAAAAGCATTAACCAGCAGTGTAGAATGAACTGAATTATTTCTCAGGCAAGCTAAAGGAGGGGTCTATATTGCACAACTCATTACAAATAACCTTAAACTTCTGTATTAGGCATTTCTGTGTTTCAAATTTCCATCATGGCCAGGCTAACCAGTTTTTCTTTTTTTACTACCCTCCTCACAACACCCATATAGCAGCTGTTTCTCCCTCTTCCATGTTTCTCCCATGAACTTCAAATCCCTAACTGTCTAGGTCCTCTGCACCAGCTACTTACCCACTCAAAGTCATAACTGGACTCAATGAAACAAGATGCCTTCTAGATAACAACCCAAACCCTGAGAAGGCTTTTTTTTTTTTAACATCTTTATTGGAGTATAATTGCTTTACAATGGTGTGTTAGTTTCTGCTTTATAACAAAATGAATCAGTTATACATATACATATGTTCCCATATCTCTTCCCTCTTGCATCTCCCTCCCTCCCACCCTCCCTATCCCACCCCTCTAGGTGGTCACAAACCACCTAGCTGATCTCCCTGTGCTATGTGGCTGCTTCCCACTAGCTATCTATTTTACGTTTGGTAGTGTATATATGTCCATGCCACTCTCTCACTTCGTCCCAGCTTACCCTTCCCCCTCCCCATATCCTCAAGTCCATGCTCTAGTAGGTCTCTGTCTTTATTCCCATCTGACCCCTAGTTTTTTTTTTCCTTAGATTCCATATATATGTATTAGCATACGGCATTTGTTTTTCTCTTTCTGACTTACTTCAAAAAATATGGAACGCGTCACGAATTTGCATGTCATCCTTGCACAGGGGCCATGCTAATCTTCTCTGTATCGTTCCAATTTTAGTATATGTGCTGCCGAAGCGAGCACCTGAGAAGGCATTTAAATAATCTTTGGTTATTTTCCCATGCCCCTTATAGTCTCATCTCTCTCTAGACATCTTCTAGATTAAATTATATAAACAAAAACGGTCAACAACAACAAAAAATGGTGAATGATTTTTTTTCCATCATTTTACAGAAGTTTGCAAACAGAGTTCTCATCTTTAAAATCAGTTGTAAAATATAACTGTAAAGATTATGATCAGAGACTCTTTATTTAAATGGGTATTTGACTAAATCTCAGATAAATGGAGAAATCTAAATCAAAGGGGACTCAAATGTCTCTTCCCTATACCTCTTATATGTTATCGCAAACGTATTCCTCTCATTTTCAGTTCCTCAGGGAACTGAATCATGTCCTGAACAACTGAAAGAGGAGAATAATATATTCGTTAGAACAATGCTAGGTGCTACAAGTGATAAACACTGAAACCTCAAAGGCTTAGCAAAACAAGTATATTTCTTGCTCATGTCACCATCCCCCTGTGAATTTTCCTAGTTAAGATGCCTTCATCATGATCTTTCTGGTATCAAACCTCCTTTCATCTCGTGGCTGCATCCTCCTCTTCAGCCAATGGATGAGTAAAGAGATGCAGAGAAGACACATTTGCTTCTTACCCACACGTCACTTTTACTCACATTCCACAGAGGGCAATTAGTCATATGTTCCCAGCTAGAATTAAGGTAAGGAGGGCTGAGGGTCAAGTTCCTGACCTGACAGCCAGTTCTCAGCAAAAAAATCTACACGATGGAAGAAAAGCATGAATCTTTAGTAGAAAGTTTGCCATCTCTTCTGCCTAATAAGTATATGCACAGACACTGCAATGGTGGTGATTAAATAGATTCATTTTGCTCATATGGGTTGAAACAAACAATATATGGCTACAAGTTAGCAAATAAACAGCAGAAAAGGAACATTATTTGAAATAAGGATGTCATGGATCAAGTTAACCTATAATTAGAGAACAAAAATATGAAGACCCATCTGAGTGGTCCCAACTATAGTTATATAACAGTGAATGCTGCTTTTCACTAAAAATTGTATCTTGCATAATATTCAGTTTATACCACCCTGCTCACTGTTTCAATTCTTCACAGTTCATATCAGTGAAGAATTGGCCAGCTGTTTGCTGGAAAGCATGTGGTGATATTACTGTTGGGAGGAGGGGGAGGGGAGGGGGAGGGGGATAGAGAACACTTGCCTGGGTGGTGCTTATGTGCCAAACATTGTTATTTGTACTTCATATACAAACTCTTTTACCACAATCTCATAAACTAGGAATTATGTTAGCCCATTTCTCAAATGAGAAATCTGAAATTAACCGAAAATCAAAATTTCAAGATAATATAGTCTCTAAATGGCAAAGCTGGAATTTAAACTCAAGAAGTTTGGCTCCAGAGCCCAAGCTTTTAACCACTATAATATATACTCTCTCTCAAATGAACCAGTTTTATCTTTAAAACTAGCCTTTTCCCCTGAGGGCTCCATTTTCATTGGATCAAATGCAAACAGTGGCTATAAGAATTATCATACCTATAGTATCCGTACTTTTACCTATCTCTTTTAATAAAATCCTACTCCATTATTTCAACTCAATTCTTAATAATAAATTGATGTGTGAAAAAGAACAAAAACTGTTGCCATTATAGGTTTATATTAAGAAAAGAACCGGGTGTGGCAGAGGAGGAAGTGATGTTCTGAAAATAGAGGAAAGTTATTTATTTGCTGGAAATTATTACAATGAGAGGGGAAAGGCTTTCCAGACATCTCCTTTAGCAATCTCTAACTAATTTTTCTCATAGAAATTTTATAAAGTACAATTTTAAAAAGTTACAGTTTTTAATACAATTTTTCTCAACACAGAATAGAAGGGAGATTCTTCATCTGATAGAGTATCTACAGAATCTTACAGTAAGCAATACTTAATGCTGAAGTATTGAAAGCTTCCTTTCAAGATTAAGATCAATCATGTAAAATCTGTTATAACCATTTCTGTTCAGCTGAGGTCCTAGCTAGTGTAAAAAGGCAAGACAAGGAAATAATAAGTTATATGGATGAAAAGGGAGAAATAAATCTACAATTATTATCTATTTCTACATGCTTTTCTGAGTAGAAACTTCAAGTCTTCAGAAAATGATAATAATTTAAAAGTAAGCTGAGCAATATATCTGAATTTGACACAAACTAAAATGAATTGTATTTATACACAGCTAAAATAAAAAGTAGAAAATGAATTATTTTAAAAGGTATATTTTAGAATGGCATCAAAAAACATACATCTGGGCTTCCCTGGTGGCGCAGTGGTTGAGAGTCCACCTGCCGATGCAGGGGACACGGGTTCGTGCCCCGGTCCGGGAAGATCCCATGCCGCGGAGCGGCTGGGCCCGTGAGCCGTGGCCGATGAGCCTGCGTTTCCGGAGCCTGTGCTCCGCAGCGGGCGGGGTCGCAGAGGTGATAGGCCAGCGACCGCAAAAAAAAAAAAAAAAATACCATACATCTAATGAAATATGTGCCAAAATTTTATACTGAAAATGTAGAAACATGAAAGATATTAAAGATGACCTAAATAAATGGAAGGCTATTTCATGTCTGTGAATTGAAAGTTCCAACAATGTAAATGTATCAATTATGCACCAATTGAAATATAGATTCAATGCACTCCCAATCAAATCCCAACAGTTTGTTTTTTTTCTTTTTTTAATGGAAATTGACAGGTTGGTGCTAAAATTTACATGTAAATGCAAAAGATTAAACCTATTTAAGGCAAACTGAAGAAGAAAAAAATCTGGAGGAGTTACCTTATCAAATATAAAGCCCTATTATAAACTACATCAGTTAATAAAGTGTGGTTTGTTGCAAGAATAGACAAGCCACTGGAGCATAACAGAGCTCAGAAAGGCCCACACACAGAAGTGGTGAACTTGTATTGTGTCAACATAGCTAAACTGGAGCTGTTTACCAGAATTTCCCTTCCTGCATATTTCCAAGTTGAGTGGGCCACAGAGGCATTTTGCAAGAGATCTGGAACCTGGTGGTGAAGCAGCAGGCACATTATTTTTTCATAAGGTCAGCACAAAGTACAGGTGCTGTTGCACCTCACCCACTGTCGCCTAAGTGGCAGCACACTCAGTGTGGGGCAGCAGCTGGGCCTGCAGCTCCCCCCACTCCCTCCTTCAGCTTTCCTGACACCTGGGCCAAGGGCATGTTAGCTCCATATGAAAGGCATTCACTTCTGCAGATCACCCATCTCTGTAGCTGAGGATGTGGAGGTAGAGGGAGACTGGCATGGGTTTCAGCTCATCCTCACAGGATCCAAGTTCATGTGACTTTCCCCACTACATGTCCGTGTTTCCTGAGTGCCTGCTCAGGATCAGAAACAGAAGCAGTAGCCTCATATAACTGTTCAACCAGCCTTCAAAATTGCATAAGGGAAAATCTATATAATACATCTTTATGTATATGTATATCTTCTAGTGGTTCTGCTTCTCTGATTGAATCCTAATTGATGCTTCCTTGATTTATGACAACAGCAACACCATAGTGCAGTGAGAGAAAAATAAATTTTTTTCAGTAAATTGTGCTAAATCATATGGATATCCTTATGGGGGAAGAAACAAATTTTGACTATCACAAATCAATTCCAAAGGGATTTTAGGTTTAAATTAATATATATATGCATATATATACACATATATGTATATATATAACAACTGATAAATTGACCTATTTTAAAATTTAGTACTTTGGTTGCAAAAGACATTGTAAAGAGTCTAAATGCAAACAGCTTAATAGGAAAAGGTAATTGCAATGTATATATCAAAGGACTTATATCCAGAACTTATAATGTAGCCCTACATAGCAATAAGAAAAAGGCAACACTGCAAAGGAAACATGGGCCAAAGAAATGAATACACTCATCAAAAAGAAAATATTCAAATGTCCAATAAGCATATGAAAGGGTGCTCGACTTTTTTAGACATCTGAAAAAAAAAATTGGAAACAACCCAACAGCTCATCACAGTACAATAAATAGTAATTTCTGGTGTATGAATACACGGAATTATATACAATAATGAAATCAAACAAACTACAACTACACATAACAAAATGGACACACAAACATCACATTGATTTAAAAACTCCAGCTAAAACAGAGTACATATTTAGTGATTCCATTTATATGAATTTCACAAACGAAGAGAAAATGAAGGGGCTAATCCTGAAAAAGGATATAAGTGAGCTTCTGGAGGGTTGTTAATATTATATTTCTTTACCTGATTACTGGTTACATGCATGTATTTCTAAAAATTCATCAAGGTATATACACTTAGGATTTATGTAATTTTATGTATGTATGTGGTACTTAAAAGTTTATGTTAAAAAATAATACCATTTATTAAGCATAATTACAGATCATTGCTTTGTCTAAGGTGAAACGCCTAGTGCTCTCAGAGCCAGGACAACATCAGTAGTCTGAGCCCACTGCCCATACTCTCAAACACTATGATATCCTGTCCCATCTAATTAATAACCAAAAGATTTTTTTCATGAGTAGAGACTCAATATCCATTATAAAACATAATTTCTTTAGAAATATCTGCTCTGTTTTCTAAGAAATCAACATAAAATAGAATTTAGAATAAAATCTGATCCTAAGTTGGGAACCACTGGCTTCAAAATTTTTTAATAGAGTTAAATATAGAATTACTGTTTAGGGCAACAAGATAGTAATAATAGCAAATACTAGGAGGAAACAAAATACATATTTTCAACCACAAAAATTTGGAGTAGCCTAGAATGACATTTTCATAAGTTTCCTATTCTTTAAGCGTTATCCAAGTAACAAATATATTTTATGCTACCTCACGATGGAAAAATATAGGGATTTGACTCAAAACACTGGATAAATCTGAAAGCTAAATGGTCACACACCAGATCAGCATTCCAAGAAACTTTGGAAATTAATGTGTTTAAGAATTCAAAGAGTGTTTTGGATTAAAGGAGATCACAGTTACTGATGTGTTGAGAGGTTCATTTGAGGTTTTTAGAAGATTTTGAGCCAAGTTTATTTTCTGAAAGTGTCTAAAAGCTTCCTTTCCTCTGAAATTCTGCTGAATCTTTCAAAAACATAACCATCACCCAACTGAAAAATAAATGTCTCAGTATAAAAACAACTTATATTTCCTTCATTCATCCAATCATTCATTCAGCCATCTGTCAATCCCATTCTAACTGCCAGGTACTGTATTAAGAGCTGGACACAAAGGGATACACAAAACACAGGTGCTTGACATGAAGCACTTCCCAACCTAAGAAGATTAGCACTCTGACATAATATGAAGAGTTACAGCTGAAAACTAAAAGTGTTGAATACCATGATCTAAAATATAATTTCTTGAGAGTCACATTATCATAGTAGCTAACATTTATTGAGTGCTTGCTATGTGTCAAACATAGAAACTGAGATTCCAATAGATTAAGCCAAGTATCCAGTGTCGCCAAGCTAGTAAATCCAGCTTAAGCTGTGTGTGTTCACACCCCTTTATCTAGACTGTTGTACTAAATTAACCGTGAGATCCTCTAAAACATGGAATATGGTGGCTAGAAAACAACTTCCAAGTAGCTGCTAGAGATGACAACACAGGGGTATATCTCAGTATGAGAATTACACTGTAGTTTTGACTAGAAAGAACTATCCTGTTTTATGATGTGGCTGTTTATCCTTCATATTCTCACTAAGTTCCTAGAGGACTATTTCACCTGGATTCATACCATCTAGATTTATGTATCGAGTCTAAAAGTTAAATGACTAATTCAAAATGTTACCTTTCAATAGAAAAAGCTTTCCACCATGCCCTGTTGTTCAATCAAACTGCATCCTGTGTCAGCATGTGGAACTGTGACTGTGCTCAGGTTTCCCGGCAGCCCGAGGTCAAGGCGGTCGGTAAGGAAGATCGTTCCCCTTCAGCTTTGGTCCACCCACCCCCATTCTGGGCTCTCGGGTGCCCCCATTTACAAGGCTGAATACCCAACAACAGAACCTCATTACCGCAGATGCAGCCCTTCACAAGGGGGCATGGGTCACATTAGCTCCTTTGTTCTGGGAACTTTCTAAAACATTCGGTCTCTTTCAATTTCCCCCATCTTTCTCCTTGGCGTGCCCTCCCTCTTCCTTCTGCAAATCCACCCTTTTCTGCCCTGATGCGCTTCCCCTATTGTGCTGCTTTCCCTGCAAAACAAAACTCAGCAAGTAGGCACTTAGTAAAAAATTCTAATGGTTGTTTGAGCTACATGTGATGCCGTGCAAAGCAGATGGGAAATTCGCAACTGCCTCCTGCTAAGAGGACCACAGACATCTCTGTCAGTGTCCTAACCGACACAATAGACCTTATTAAGATCTCTAGGTGTTGGAAAGACTACTCCAGAGGGACACTAGTATGGATTCTCACCATCCCGCGAGAGGACTACTCTCATGGATAAGTGGGGTACACACCATCGGCACAATATGACGAAGTTAACACAGAAGCATCTGCCTTCTCTGAATTCTTCACGCTGCTTCTTCTTGATGCGTGCATACGACTGATGGAGAGTTAAGCTCATCTGATGATGTTGCTCTCAGGAGCCATCATAAAATCGAGCATGGCCTGTTTCCATGAGGCTTTTCCTACCTCACTTTTATACCACAGTCTTTTCTGATAGAAACTATAATATTTCTGCTTATGTATATGTGTATTCATGCTCCCCATCCTGCAACTTAATGTCATGAGCAGCCATTGTCATCAGTCCACCCCAGTGAGATCACCAAATCACACTGTGGGAATAACCTCTCAAAGATGGAAAAGAATTAAACATGCTCTTTAAAACATCAGAAAGGCAAAAAAACTATGTTTAAATATAGTTACAATATCATGTGTTTACCTACACCAGCAATGCCTGCCTAAGTCTAAATTCCTGAGGAGCAGGACATTATATAAATAAGGAAACGTAGCAGCTAAAGACAGGCTTGTGTCCAAGATACAGAAAAGTGAACACCTTAAATATGTAATGAAACAGCATAATTACTTCTGTTTCTCAGCCAGTATCTACTCTTGCATAGCTATCGCATGTTCCTAACTCAAATCTCCCTAGTGATACACAGAGAGAAATGAAATTAATTATTGGACGACAAGGATGAAAGATGAATTTGAGATTTTCAGAGGCAATTTTATTACTGTTTCTTTGCATTGTTAATTGCTTGGTAGTCAATGATTTTCCTACTTAAAAAAATTAAGTTAGCAAAAATCTCTCAAATCTTGTGCCTTTTTTTTTGTTTTCAAGAAAGAAAGTGATACATCTTAAATTTTCTTTAAAAAATACAGCATGGGCTCCAAACAAAGATCTCCCTTTGTTATTTTCTCCCATTCCCCAATTTATGTTCCAAATGTCCCTTATAACTTGATACATTTACATGTAAAGTAAATATTTGAAACTATTTTTATGTCATTTTAATAGGCATCAGTAAGTGGTCTTTGTGAAAAGATAATTTGAAAGAAAAGTCTCATAATGTTCCTCTTCATATAATACTTTCAGAGTTACATTAAACAGTTGAAAGCAGAAGATACTGAAGCTGAGAAAGTCTCTATGTAGTTACAATGAATAGAGAAGATGTAGCATATGTAACAGGGTTTGAACTATTTAGAGAGCAAAGTTTTTATCAGTTTCTTTCAAATGGCAAACTTAATTTGTGAGTAATTTTTGCTTTTCATGTACAACAAGTAATAATTTTCTGTACTTCTAAGCTGATCCTGAATATATTTGTAAAGTTTATATTCTGTGATGAGACAAATGTCCTGCTAAATCAGGATTTTCCTTCACACTTTCTGATGTTGGCTTGCCTTGATTGGACCAAAATAAATAAATAAATAAGGAGCTGTCGATCTGTTTTCTTTTCAGGTCTTCTTCTGTTCCTTTTGAAATTAGTTACAGCCTGCTTTTTGTAGCGTTGTAAGCAGCCTGACCTAATTTAATTACCGTGACTTGTGTGGTTTAAAGATAAATACTTTTATTCAGCCTGTCTACTTTGTGTATGTTTCCCTCCCTTTCATACAACCCTCTATATTTTAGCATTCAACACCCTTGTTACTTCTTTCTTTATTGGGCTAACACAGAGTTAGTTTTTATAGTGGTGACTATATTCACAAGTTTTCTTTGATGCCACGTTTGCTTTCTCCCTGCTTTGCTGTATCTGTGTCTGTGCTGGGAATTGTGGGCCTTTGTGGGATCCAGACTAAACATTCTTTGACTTGAATCACGGAGCATCACTACTGTATGTGTCTCTGGGCAGACCCAATTGCTCTAATTTAGAAACAGAAGGGGCAAAAAGGAGAGTGAAAGGAACATGGCAGGGACTTGGTTGGGGTTTAGAAACACTGTATTGAAAAATTTCAGTCCACAGAATATACTACCAGGCCCAGGAAAACATTAGACATTCACTCAAGCTATTGTATTGAAAAATTTCAGTCCACAGAATGTACTACCAGGCCCAGGAAAACATTAGACATTCACTCAAGCTATTTAAAATGGAAAACCTATTTCTGTTATTTCAGACTCACTGCAAGTCTTGTAAAGGGAACGCTTACCATTTTACTGGTGCTTTCTTCCTGAGTAAAGTAGCCATGCAGAAAGATTTTTCACAGTAAAAAGATGGCAAACTGTGGCTATGGAGCTACATGCTCTAATAAAAAGAACATCATTATAATAAGGGCAGTGAATAACCAGCATTAGGGTCTCACAAGGGAGTGTTTAGACTGATTGGAGTTAATCTATTAACCTCCTTGTGCTCATTTGATATGTACCATCTGAGAGAGCCTTTTATTTTTCACAGAAAGGAACATATGCTGAATACTTATGGGGAATAAAACCAAGTGTAAAATCAGATCTGAGTACTGAACAGATTGTGTCTTGCTACAGGTGTTGTGTAGCCCTTTGCCCGCCCCTACAGACCCTCCTCTTAAAAAAGGTTCCCACAGCACAGTGCCTTTGCAAATTGTCCCACAGAAAACGTGAATGGGGCCTATTCGGCCACATGCAACGCTATCTGAAATGGCACAAAAACCTGCTGTTCCACAAAACAGACCATTCTATTTAAAAAAAAAAAAAAAACTCAGAGAAAAAGAAATTCAAGAATGCTGTTACCCTTCACAAACTCTGGTTTGCTTGGGTACATGAAAAGAGATTTTTATCTTGCAAATGAAGTAAAAAAAAATAATTACGAAGACATCATTAAGAAAAAAGTTCTATTTGAACTGTACAAATAATACTGTATCTTAAACAAACAGAAGGAGGCTTTTTTGTAAATGCCAAAAGCCAAAACCCTGCAGAGTAGCAATGAAACAGTTTTCATTACCTCAGTTTTCACAATGCATCAAAATTGCCAAGAAAACTGTTTTCTGCCACATTGGTCTTTAGATAGTGACAAATCCCTTTAAACTAATCTTTAGCCAGATAATACTGAGCATAAATGTAATAAAACCATGCCAAAAGTCCCACCACAAGAGGTCACATTTTATACCAAATTAATTAGTATGTTCATGTTACATTTAATCTGGGGAAGCAGATATCTCTGCAGCACCTTAAGCAGTTTATGGTTAATAGTGAATTTTCCTCAACCCTCTATGACCTACAGCTTCTTTGTTCACTAGTCAAAGATGTAGAAAACTTGCTTTCTGAGTTAATAGCAGTGATGTTAATCACACAAAGTACAGCAGGATCCTGGTACCAACCATAGGTAGCAAATATTACCACCAAAGAAGGGGCTACTTTCTGGTGCTATAATCCCCTTGGACATAAAGGGAACAGAGACTATGTATATGGAATTCACAAAACTGCAGAAAGAAGCTTATATTTAGACAGAAGATACCAAGCTACATAAATTTTGAACTGCACACAGTTTGAGATAAAAGCACATGATTTTTGATGGTGACTACCAATCAATTCAAATTTAACTATGTAACTCAGCCAAAACTTAAATACTGATAAGCTATTACTTATTCATTAATTTTTCCAATTTGTGACAAACTTCAGAAGGTCTATCCGCAGGTTTAAGATAATATATAGATAAATTAGCACTAGCACTACAAAAAAGAGAATACAGGAAGATTAGAATAAAGATATCTTAATTATTGCTAGAAAGAGACTATAACTATCTCAACAAAATTCTTTCCCTGAAATTTATATGAAATACCATATAGGAGAATTCTAAAATAAAGATATGAAGGGTAAATTCTGAACTAATGAATATTAAAATATAACAAAGCTAGAGCAATTAAGTGTTCAGTATTGATTTAGAGATAAATGGTCTAAACAGTAAAAATAAAAATTAGTTCAAAAATAGAATCAACTATATATAAAACTTGGTTTATAAAAATTGGTAAAATTTCAAACAGTAGAAAAAATACATTATTCAATAAATGATATTGGGATAGCTGGCTAATCTTTGCGGAAAAAATAAATTGAATCCCTACATCACTCTCTTCAGCAAAATTAATTCCAGGTGGATAAAGAACTTAAAATCTAAAGAAAAGAGAAAATAACCACTGAAACACAGGAAGAAAATGTGCATTTTAAAATAATCTTGGGCTTCCCTGGTGGCGCAGTGGTTAAGAATTTGCCTGCCAATGAAGGGGACGCGGGTCTGCGCCGTGGTCTGGAAGATCCCACATGCCGTGGAACAACAAAGCCCATGTGCCACAACTACTGAGCCTGTGCTCTAGAGCCCTCGAGCCACAACTACTGAGCCCATGTGCCACAACTACTGAAGCCCACATGCCTAGAGCCCGTGCTCCGCAACAAGAGAAGCCACCGCAGTGAGAAGCCCACGCACTGCAATGAAGAGTAGCCCCCACTCACTGCAACTAGAGAAACCCCGCGCGCAGCAACGAAGACCCAACTCAGCCAAAAATAAACAAATAAGATAAATAAATTTATTAAAAAAAAAATCTTGGCATGGGGAAATCCTTTTTAAGCAAGACTAAAAACCAGAAATACTAGAAAAGAATATTGATCATGGTGACCTCATAACTGTGAAATGCCATAAAGTTAAAACATATTTTAAAATTTAGGAGAAAATGTTACAAAATAAATGGGGAAAAGGGAGGTTTTAATATCTGAAGCATACAAGAGCATTTGCAATAAGAAAAAGTGAATATTTCGGGGCTTCCCTGGTGGCGCAGTGGTTGGGGGTCTGCCTGCCGATGCAGGGGACGTGGGTTCGTGCCCCGGTCCGGGAGGGTCCCACATGCTGCGGAGCGGCTGGGCCCGTGAGCCATGGCCGCTGAGCCTGCGCATCCGGAGCCTGTGCTACGCAACGGGAGAGGCCACAGCAGTGAGAGGCCCGGGTACCACAAAAAAAAAAAAAAAAAAAAAAAAAGAAAAAGTGAATATTTCAAGAGAAAATTAAAGGAAGCACATCGTCAATTCAATTGATACAGCTAATAATAATAATAATAATTGATGAGTTACAAGCTCTGTGCTAAAGAAATTAGATGCATTATTGAAATACCACAGAAAATGGATAAAATTAGCATGTACTATTATCCCAGTTTTGTAGATAAGAGAATTGAAGCTCAGAAAGTCCCGTATCCAAACATATAATTAAAGAGTAAAAGAGCAGGGACTTGATTTGCCAGACTCTTAAATCTGTGCTCTTAATTTTTGTTCAATAACTCCTCCCATAAATAAAGAAATATTTACTAAACTTGGATTCCCTGGTTCTCCATGTGAATTCCAAGGACCAGCAGCACTGGCATCACGTGGGAATTTATTAGAAATGCAGAATCTGGGACTTCCCTGGTGGCGCAGTGGTTGAGAATCTGCCTGCCAATGCAGGGAACACGGGTTCGAGCCCTGGTCCAGGAAGATCCCACATGCCACAGAGCAACTAAACTCGTGTGCCACAACTACTGAGCCCTTGTGCCACAACTACTGAAGCCCACGCTCCTAGAGCCAGTGCTCTGCAAGAAGACGCCACTGCAATGCGAAGCCCCTGCACCGCAACGAAGAGTAGCCCCCGCTCACCACAACTAGAGAAAGCCCACATGCAGCAACGAAGACCCAATGCAGCCAAAATAAATAAATTTCTTTTAAAAAGAAATGCAGAATCTAAGCCTCCATCCCAGATCTACTGAATCAGAATCTGCCTTTTAACAAGATTACCATCGATTCTATGCACTTTCAACTTTGATAAGCACTGGTGCTATCACAGTTTGATAATCATTAACTGATAAAAATTAATCAAAAATACTTTAAAAATTATTTTTCACTGGTGTAGATGAAAAAGATCGTGAGTAGGGCAGGGAGAAGTGGGCGGCGGGAAGAGAAAAGCCACACAGTGAATGTGTAGTTAGAAATCCTTGGAAAGATTTTTGAATAATTTTGTCAATATGCAAAAAATTTTATTTTTTTATACAGCAGGTTCTTATTAGTTATCCACTTTATACATATTAGTGTATATATGTCAATCCCAATCTCAATATGTAACAAATTTTAAATGGGTTTGACTTTGCAATCTCACTTCTGAGAATTTACCCTGATTGGACAGAGTCCAAAGAGATATCCTGTATTAGTTTCCTATCGTTGCTGTGACAAATTACTACAAACTTAATGGCTTAAAAGACAAATTTATTAAAAACAGAAATTTATTATCTTACAGTTCTAGAGGTCAGAAGTCCTAAAATGGGCTTACAGAACTAAAATTAAGGTGTCAGCAGTGCTGCATTCTTTCTGGGGTCTCTAGGGTCTTTATTTCTTTACCTTTTCCAGATTTTAGAGACTACCTGTGTTCCACTGCTCATGGCTCCTTCCTTCCATATTCAAAGCCAATAATGTAGCATCTTCAAATCTCTCTCTCTCTCCCCTCTGACATTAATGCTCCCATCTCCCTCTTATAAGCACTTGCGAATTCACTGTGCCACCTGGATAATCCAGGATAATCTCTCATCATAACAATCCTTAACACAGTCACATCTACAAAGTCCTGTTCCAGTATTAGGAAGTGGAAGTATCTGGAGGTCCATTATTCTTTCTACCACAGACAAAAGAGATTTTTCTTTTTGTAAATCACAATCTTATTTTAATAGTAAACAATTAAGAACAACATAGAATTCCATTCATACAGGAGACTGTAGTATTTTCATGTAATGCAACACCACATGGCCATTAAACATGATGATTATCCCTATTTATTGAGGGAGTATTCCATATTTTGATGCTGGAAGAAAAATTTAGTTACAAAACAGTTCACAGTCACACAGAATCAGATAGATCTAAAGAGAGACAGAGAGATAGAGAAAAAAATGAAACTGGAAGTTTCTCCAATACATTAACAGTACTCATCTCTGAATAGAGAAATGTGTGGTGATTTCTACTTTCCCATTTATGCTTGTCTACATTATTTGATTTCCTTACAATGAGCATATGTTATTTTTGTCATAATATAAAATGAGAAATTTATTTTCATTTACCATACATGTTTTACTAGACATCTAAGTATTCATGAGTACTTTTTCTTAGACCAATTATTGGCAAGTTGACTTTGGAGCAATGAAACTTGACAGCCTGAAAAAGTACAATCTGCCTGTTCTGATCTGCTATTTCAATCTTAGGCTATATGCTACGCCAAGTGCCAGAATATATGAAAAGAAGTGATGGATTTAGCTTGAATGTACAAAACACAAATAAAATCTAGTAATATTGTACTTAACTTCTGGCAACCAAGTTATAACCATGATAAGTATTCTTACCTTCTTAGAGCACAATTACACTTAGGCCTTACTCACTTTTCTGCATAATATGCAAGACTGTATAAATACTCCTTAACTCCTCATGTGGGATTATAAACAGACTGGTAATATGATTTCTGTAGTAAGAAACCTATACTAGGCCCAAAAAGGCCTAGATATATTAGAAAACAAAATTACCCTGGCAGAAAAGCCTTGAGGGAATCTAACCTATGTAAAACATCTAACATGTAAAACATTTTAGAATGCTTTGAAATCTATGCAGAAGAGTTTAGAAGCAACCCAAGCTTCTAATGGCCACCAGACATCTCAACTTAAATGAGGCCTGGACATTATGGTAAGTAGCCCATGGGATCATAATGAATTATAACAGTATACTCTCATCTAGAAAACTGATTTAACATTAAATATCAAATAGGTTTCTTTGCAGATTAAATGAGATACAACATTCAAAGCATCTAGTATGGTGGATAGTACATAATTGGTGCTTATTAAATACCAGTTCTCTTTTTTTATCCATCATTTGTTATTTACAGAGAAGTATGTTCACTGAATTACTATCCTTTGAACTGGAGACATATGAATATTGAATATCTAGACTAAAAATTTCAAACAGGATTAGGGGACATAAAACATTTGTACCAAAGGGTTATTAGAAGTCAGTTGCTTAGCTAGTAAATTATATTAGTATCATTATTGTCGCAAGCCAAATGTTTGCTATTCCTTGTCCTCTGGCACTTGTACTATAAGCAGTCTGTAGACAGACGGGGTTGGGGGTAGGGGCATTCTCATTGGTCTAAGAGCAAAACACAGTTTTACCTGTCCATTACGAATATGAATTATCTCCCACAAGGGGGTTTTGATAAAGCAGGAGAATATTAATTTTAGGTGGAGACCTTAGCACATAAGAAGGACTTGGAGATATTAACAAAATCAAGCGGCTCTGTTCAATTAGATATTTAGTAATTCCAGGGGATGGCATTACGGCTTTCAAGATGTGGTGGAGGCATCACATGTGATACATAGAAAAGTGCCTCCCACAAGTCCTTAAGAATGACATTAGCCAATCTTATTTTCCATGGGCTGGGCTCCTTGCTCAGCACTTTACTTGCAATATCTCACTTGATGCACGTATGAACCCCATGAGATACAGACTATTATTAACTGAACTTTACAAATGAGGAAACGGAGAACGATAGTGGTTATGGGACTTGCTGAAATTCACACAGCTATTAACTATCACAGGCAGGATTCAAATCTGGAAAATCACACTCCAGAGCTTTATGGTGAACCATGATTCCATACTGCTTCCCTTGCTGTTCACTTTTCTGGGGCAATACCTGAAAGGTTTCTTCATAGCAAAGCTCAGTAATACACTGTGTGATTAGTTCAACTTACTGCACTTGGGAACTTTTTTTTTTAACTTTTTTTTTAACATTCAGGAAACTGAGGCAAGTTAGTAAAAATCAAATTGGTATTTAGAGTTGTTATATCTCGTTCTGAATCTCTTACATACTAATCTAATTCTGCCAATATCTTTTATACCACCCAAAATTATCTGTACTATGCATGACAAGCTCCTAAGCAATAAATAGATATAATCTAATTTTGAAGTAAAAATTGAAATAGTGTTTCTCCTCTCATCCAGAAGCTCATACTGAGCATTTTGAGAGGCATGTATTGGCAAATCATGATTTTCTGGGAAATCATCAGGGCTGGACCTAACTCAGTAATGAGGTGCCTTTTATCTGTCTTCATTCTCTTTAGCCCTGCTGGATCCACTGTTCCCTGAATCTTCTCTCGACTGCTTCCAACCCAGCTATGGTCTCTCCTCTTGCTTGATTTGTGATCCTCAGAAGCTCAATTGCCATAATAAGGTTGAAAACACAAGGCAAGTCCAAAGTAGTTCTTGATCTTGCCCTCTTCCCACCTCTGCTACACAGCTGGTCATAGGCTCCAGGCTGGTCCCCAGCAGCCTTCCTGGTCCCAAGCTCTCTTACTCCCTTATCCTGGCAAAGATGTTCTACTCCTGTTATCATAGCCAGATCCCATCTACTGGAAGCCAAGGGTAGTCTACATGGAGTCTGGTTCCTCTGAATGTGGGTGAACGTATTTCCAACTTTACCTTTGAAAAGGGTTGGAGAACACATCAAGATGCTGGGCCGGGGGGTGTCCCTAGAGAAAGCATGGAAGCTCTACACCCACCCCACCCTCCCATACCTTTTCCATTAGGCTGTTCGTGAGTTGCGTCCTTTATAATATACCAGTAAACCACAATGAGGACAAGCAGGATTTTTAAATATTCACCCTTTAGAGGTGAAACCACAAAGTCTGCATTAGCTCTAGTTTGTCTTAAGAATTCCTGGAGTTGATGCTGTACTAGTGCCTTAAACACAGAAGATGGTAAAGAAGTAACAAGTTGAAAATAAAAAGAAGAGCAAAAAAATACCCATTATGGTTCACATAAATGGACTTCTGTGTGTTCCAAAGTTGGATGTATGACAAGAACAATATGAGATAATTGAAAGAGGACATCTTCAACTACATAGAATTAGCATCATTTTTATGATTTTACCCTTCATATTTTCAACTTAGTCATCTACAAAATGATAATTCACTTACTAAATAAACATGTATTTAGCATTCATTACATTCTATGTTACGGGCCAGGAATTTTAGGCACAGTGGTATATAAGAAAACTTTGCTTGCAGAGTCTACTCATGGACGCTCAAGACTTAACTCCAGCAAATGTAGTCATTGTTTGAGATACCAGAGCATGTGCAAAAACTTGGAAAGAAAAAAGGCATGAAGGCATACCAACAGAAAAAATTTTAAAGAGTTATTTTTGTCTTTATTTTGAGGTTGTCATTAACTATTATTTAAGCAATTTGAAGCTTGAAAAATAGAATCTCCAATTCTTTTCATGCTTATTGTATTCATGACAGGAATTTAGACAATTTAATTCCTTTTTTTATCTTCTTACATGTAAAAACTTTGGTAAATGACATAACAATAAATAATGGAAGAGTAATTATGTTTGTCTTTATCTGATTTATTTAAATAATCATATATAAAGTAGTAAAAATGTTTAAATAGATTCCTTTTTAGGTAATAGCAAATCATCCAAAAACAGCATTAACATTTAACAAGCATGAGCTGCTTCTTCAAATAACTATGTTACTTACAATAAGGAGGAAAATCTCAAATTTTCAAAAAATATGAGACATTTCATCTATACAGACCCCGCATATGTGTTATTTCAAGTCAAATCATGGACACAAACTTAAGTTAATAATGTTGTAAACCATTTTAAATTAAGTTAGTTGAAATTTGTAGCATTTAGAATTGATTGATGTGATTTGTGCTGTGCTTTCTCTGAAAAGTGTCACACTAATGAGATGTAGATTTCCCATCATCACTTTGTATTGATAAAAAGGATAAGGTAAAATTTCTAAGTGTAAAGTAATATATTACTTTTTGAAATGATTAACAAAGGAAATTATTCCTATTAAATCTGACATGACACATATTTTAAAAACATAAAAAACAACTGTGAAATTTTAAAAGAAAGAATTTTTCTTTAAATGCTTTGTGACTCCACATGAAATATTTTGGTTACAATGAAATACAAAAATGATGGCTGCAATTAAAGCTGAGGCTGGTCTCTGGTGACTAATTTCTCCAGCAGACTTGTAAAATAATATTCCTGAATTCAGACTCCCTGTCCCTTTTCTCCATCATTTTCTTCTTGCATGAACACTTATTCCTTACCCCATACCTACACTTCCTCATCCATTAAAGAAGCAAAATGTTTACACTGACCTGTACAGAGGACCATTATAAAACACGTTTTACATTCCGATTTTAAATAATATGGTTTGGCTAAAGCTGGGTTGTTAATTAAAACAAACTTAGGTGATTTCAAATTATTACTAAAACAATACATGTTTATTATAGAACTAAAATGTAAAAATTTCAGCATAAAAATGATCTATATCTATATATAAAAGTACATTATACACAAAGACATCTATATTTTTAGTATTTATATAGTCTCATATATGTATATTCATATACATATTATACCCATTAAAATATCTTATGAAATCACATAACATATGTGCCATTTTGATATCTGCTTTCTTCACTTGAAAATATACTATGAAAATGTCTCATTACCAACAGTATTCTTGCTTACCAGTGGACAGAGTTCTGTGAGGTTTTTTGTTTGTTTGTTTTTTATGATGGCTCTGCAGGGTTGATTAGAGTGTAGGTAATTTGGCACTCCCATAGCTAAAACTGTAGTTCAGCCATTCTGGAATGAATTTAGCACTGTATTTTAAGAGCTTTAAATATAATTTACTGGTGTTAAAATTTGAAAAAGTCTTTTTATCTCACATTTTGGTTGTGCACAAATTTCCATTACAAGGTTATCTGTTACAATGCACTTTATAATTTCCAAAAATAATAACAGACTAAAATGCATAACAAGAGGTGTCTGGTTAAATATATATACATTCATAATATATCCATGCCATATAAAAATACTGTACCTTAAAAATTATGTAGATCAAGGAAGAATATGAAAATGCTTCAACGTTTAGTTCATATACAATTTTCATACAAGTTTTGTAAAATATTACAATCTCAGTACACATTCTTATCCATAGTACTACAAAATGGAGAATGGGGAGTATCACGTAAACATGATCAGTTTATACAGAATTCTAGGAAATGAGGACTAATGTGTGGACAGAAAGCAGATCAGTGGCTGCCAGGGCATGGTGGAGGAGTAGTATGGAGAGGGAGAGATGACAAGAAGAGAACTTCTGGGGTAATGGACATGTGTACTGTCTTGACTGTGGTAAAGATTTCACAGGTGTATGTATACCTATGTCAACCGTATTAAATTGTATGATTTAAATATGTATATATATATATTTTTAAATATGATTTAAAATGTGTGTATTTATGGTTTGTCAACTTTGCTCCAATAAAGCTGTTAAAAAAAAATAAAAAGTCTGCGGCTTCCCTGGTGGCGCAGTGGTTGAGAGTCTGCCTGCCGATGGAGGGGACACGGGTTCGTGCCCCGGTCCGGGAGGATCCCACATGCCGCGGAGCAGCTGGGCCCGTGAGCCATGGCCGCTGAGCCTGCGCGTCCGGAGCCTGTGCTCCGCAACGGGAGAGGCCACAACAGTGAGAGGCCCACGTACCGCAGAAACAAAAACAAAACAAAAAATAAATAAATAAAAATAAAAAGTCTGGCAGTACTGGGTGTTGGTGAGGATATGGAGCACCTGGAACTCGCATATATATTTCTGGTATAGAATGTTTGACATAGTTGCACTGGAAAATAGTCTTGCAATTTCTTATAAAATTAGACATATGACCCAGAAATCCCACTCCTAGATATTTACCTGAGAGAGATAAAAACAGGCCAACAACAACAACAAAAAACTGTTCCCAAGATAACCAACGATCCTGTCACAAAATACAATAGATAATTTTAGTCCTGATCGTTTTGATACCTCAGTTATTAACACTCCTGACCATTCACTTCTTTCAGTTCTCTTTTCCTTGTCCTCCCTGAACTATATTCTCTTTGTTTTCTTCCTACATATTTGGCACCTCCTTCTAGTTCACCTTTGAGATTTCATCCTCCTTAATCTAGCCATTACACAATGCTATCTTGGCTTATTCTTATAGTTGCCTTCTCTTCTTACACAATGCTCTTTCTCTAGACTAATTTCATCCATTTCCATCCTTTCACTAAATTAATATCTCACAATAACTTTCTCCTAAGCTCCAGACTTTTATCTCCAGCCACCTATAGAAGATAGGTGGAACATTCCATGGAAATTTCTCAAAGGTTCAGCAATGTCAGTACATCCTAGAATGAACATGCTCTCATGCCCACAAACACCTACAGTACCTAATATCTCAGCGGATGGCAACATCACCCGTCCAATTCCTTAAAACCTAAGCTGGAGTCAAGGATGCTCAACACCTCCCACTCCATCACCTCCCACATCAAAGAAATTACCAAGTTCAGGCAACTCACATATCATTTCTGAATTCCCTTAACTTCTCTCCATCTACACTGCCTCTCTTCTAATCAAATTTATCTTCATCTTTCACCTGGATTGCTACAATAACTGGCCTTCAAGGATTTATTCTAGTCTCTGTCCAATCTGTACTCTATGGTATGCAACATTAACATTTTAAAAATGTAAATCTGATCTTACTGCATCCCTAATCCTTCTTCTCACCCTACCCAGCCCAATTTATAATCTACTTTTCCTGTTGTTTTAGAATAATGACCAAAATCCTTAACATGACCTACAGAGCACTATTATACAGCCTGGTTCTTATCAACCTCTCCAGCTTTTTCCCCTGTCCCTTCCACCCCTTCCCCAGTCATTCTGGCTTTCTTTCCAGGCTTCCTTCCTCCACAGGGATTTTACATGTACTGATCTCTCAATATAGGATTCTCTTCTTGCTCTCCAATTTAACCTGGTTAACCCCTACTCAATACCCTGATCTCAAGGGAAAGATCATTTCCTTTACTTCTCCATATTAGGTTAGGTTTATGTCATATACTTTTCCAGAATTGGCTTATTTTATTTTATTTGAATCTACCACATTTAAAACTATGCTTTAATAATTTGATTAGTTGCATCACATCAGCTTCCCCTCTAAAGTTTAAGTTCTAGGAACAATGTTTTAGTTCATCTTTTGTCTCCACAGGGATACATTTCACCTACTGGTAATAATTTTTCACAAATAAGCTATGTATCTGGAAAACAGATCTCATCATGACTCTCCTTAAATATTACAGTGATTTTTGTATTGTCTAATGTGTCCTGAAGGGTAACTGATTATTTTTAATGTACAAGTATATTTGTAAGTTTTTATAAAATTTGGATCACAAATTCACAAAAGACTTTCATTGAAGTAGGTGTCACTATCAAAACACTTGGCTCCAGTTTGTTATTTTCCTGTTTTATTTTTTTAAAGAGGGCCTGTTGTCCTTTGATCTTGCTCTGACACCTGCACCAACCTACTTTTTTCATCTCAAGAGGTCCCTGTAGGATCCGAGATCATGTGGATAAAATTAAAATGGAGGTCATGTGATTAAAACTATTCTTCACAACTTCTCCCAAAACACACAGACACATATTCACACAAACACTTGGACCTGATTTTCAAAGGGCCCAATTTGTCTTGTAAATTTTATATCTCCATTTAATGGATTTTCTCACATAGATAGCAAAACAGAAGGTGCCTAAATTTTTGTGTTACAAAATCAGTAGTTTGTGACAGTGCATGTTCATTTCCCTTTCACTGACATTCTAATATTTCTTCAATATATTTCCATTAAACTATTTTTTAATTCTTTTTTTTTTCCAGCTGGCTTTTCTGAAAGGCTGTCTCATCCATCATTATGAAATGGTCAGATGAATATTACAATTGCTTAATGTTCCCTCTGCAAAATGTAAACAAATGGGGGTGGGAAGTAGGAGATTCTTTGAGGAACCAGCTAAGAATCATGGAATTACTTTCCAACTATTTCTTAGTAACATGCTTTCTGTTTTCAGTAAAGACAAATATGTGGTCTTAGAAGTCAACAAATCCCGTACAAAGCAGGGGAGAATTAGAATTTCTCACAGTCTTTAAAAACAATATTAATTTACAGAATTTATAAAACTACTACAGTAGGTATCAGTAAAAAATGTAGTAATATTTATCATAAAATGTGAACTTTAATCCTTAATTCTATAGAAGAATCAAAGAAAGTTACTTTTAAAAATATTATATAACTTAAAACAACTTTATGATAATTTCCCCCAATTATGTATCTCTGCTTCCACGATGAGAGGCATCATAATTCTACGTACGTCTGGTGACTACGTATCCTGAATCAACATTTAATGTTAACACACTTCAGCAATAACGCAGTAATAAAGTCTCTTCAAATAGGAAAAAAATAGTAAAAATTAATTTTTTACCCTCCTCACTCTTCCCTCCTAAACTTCCCAATCAATTTAACATTTTCTTGAGCAGTTTCCAAAAGGACTCTTAATTAAACAAGCCCTAGATATCTACTTTTTACTTATTCTTTATCAGGCCGTTATCTCTGATATAGCCCAACCAAACTAGAAATTCAGGGCTAATTTGGAATATCTCTTGTTTTCTTACAGCTTGAAGAAAAGATAAAGGTCATAAGCAGGCTTAAGGAGATGGACATTAAGTCACAAGTTAGAAACAAACAAAGGAAGTTCCTTTGCAGTAGAACTATTTAAAACATATGCCAATAAAATGTTCAAAGGATTCCTACAGGGCTCCAAAGATAAACACGTGCAATTTTTTTTTCTTGAAAAATTCCACTTACCTGAAGGTATAAACTCAAATATATAACATGGTTCAGTGGAAAAATACAAATGAAAACCATATGATATTTTATTTATTTACTAGGAATTAAAAATTTTAGTGCAGGTGACCATGAATTCCAGCTCAACCTGCTCTTAGGTGTGTGACTTGGGGAAAGTCCTTTAGCCTCAGCTTGCCCCAGCTGCCTTATCTGTAAACAGGAATAATTACAATATTCACCTCATGAAGTGTTAAATGAATAATACATGCAAAATTCTTAAAACCATGTCAGTCACACAAAGAAGCTCACTAAATGCCAGCTATTATTAACAATTTTATTATTATCACCAGCATTATTCTAATAAAGCTGGGGCACTGAAGGGACTGAGCATGAAAAACTCTAACCTGTAAGAAATCAGCAGCAATAAATCTGTGGAAGGTGCTGAGCCTCACTTCAAAACACACTGAAAAAAACTGAGAACACATATACTCCCTTCTTGGTCCTCACATGGTGAGAGAATTAAGATTTTAAATACAGGGCTATTTTTCCATATGTTTACTGCTGGCTACCTTAGAGTTCAGGAGTTTGGGAAAAAATAAACAGAAATATGAGAAAAAATGTAGAGATATTTAAAAAAAAAACCCAGAGGACACAGAAACAAAGAATGAAAATTGGAGGCAGGGAGATTATTAAAGAAATAATAAAAGAAAAGTTTCCAGAGTTGAGAAACACTATATATCTTCAGATTAAAAGAGAACAAGCTAAATGCTTCCAGATATTTAAAAAAAAAAAAAAAAAAAACTACTTGTCGCCTTACCAGGAACTAAGGAACAAGAATCAATCTGTTATCGGTTTTCTCATTGGCTATATTAGATGCTAGGAAACAATGGAATAATTCTGTCAAAGTTCCCCAAATCCCAAAACTCAGTGAAAATTGACTGTGGAATGTTTTATGCACAAAAATCCTGAATGAATGTTTGCTTATTTTTAAGTTTTTGTCTCATATTCTCTGGTCTTATTAGGTAAGTCTATAACAAAATAATCCCCAAATAAAAGCTTCAACATAAGACAGAAGACTTTGTTTACTGTTTCAGAAGACAGCCCAGAGGCTTGCAATACCAGACCAGCAGGACAACTCTGTCAGCTTGCATCTCTACATCCCTGGTGGTTTCTCCAGATCTTCCAACACATTCATATCTCAGCAGGGAAGGGTAAAAAGAAAGTTTAGTGTACTGTATGTATTCCTTTTAAGGGCATGACCTGGAATTGGCACGTATTATTTTGTCTCACATTCTTTTAGGTATAAATTAGTCACATGGCCAAATCTGGATGCAAATGAGTCTTGATGGCCCTCGCTGAGTGACCTGACCATGCACCCAGCTAAAATTTGGAAATATAATTTCAAAAAAAGAAGGGGTAAATTAATCCTGGTGGAAAAGTAGTCGTCCCTCTCACTGGTCTGTAAACATACCAAAAGCCATGCGATACTTTCTAGCCTTATGCATCATTTTAGGACATTTTCCTTTTTCACTATGTAACTAATAGTGACTACACTTAGATATCAAAGACAATTATTGACTAATATGCTTTATTTATTCCAACTCAATTAATCCAAATTAAAGTCTATTGTGCAACAGATAAATAGAAGGCACTATACAGACTTCCTTGTAATAAATCAGAACCATTCCCAGTACAAATGCAAGTTTGTGTAATACTATTAAATAAAAGTTACTTAAAACTATTATTTTAAAGTTCTTGAAATTTTTAATAATTATTTCAAGCTTATGTGGCATTTTTCCTTTATTAACTTTAATAATTATTATTACCATGTATATATTGTAGAAGAACAAGCTTTTTTCTTTTTTAATCAGCTACACCTTAAAACTTTTTAAGGAGTAAGAAAAAGGTACCAATAAACTAATTAAAAGGTTTCTATTTTTTGAGGAAAACAGATCTAAACTACATGAAACTAGAATATCAAGGAATGAAAGGATACAAAAATATCTTTTGGATATACTCATTTAGTAAGAAAAAGTGAAGACCATAAAGGAGTTGCTACAATTAATTACTAAAAGATTACATTACAAAAAATATGCTGCTGTTAGTTCGAAAGTTGAAAGTTTACTAGCACAGAATGATAGAAATAACCTTAGCGCAGCTTGAATTACTGAGATAATCTCTTCAAACTTATATTTTGCCTTTAAAAAATTTGTTCAGATGAGCAACTGGATTCAGTAACAACAGAATGTATTCTACTACTTCCTGAAGACAGAAGATTTATAAACTATTATAAGAATATTCTCTTAACTATTATTCGTCTTAATTTTGAAATTGTCTCTTTAAACCTAAATAATGCTCTGGTAGACTATTATACAGTGAAATCTCATTCACTCATTCAACAAATATTTATTACAGGGCTACAGTATGCCAGGCATTGTTCTAGACATTTGGGACACAAAAATGAACAAAAAGACACCAATAAACCCTTGTCTCAAAGAGCTCGCATCTTGAAGGGAAGACAAATAATAAAGATGATAAATAAGTAAATTATGTGGTATTTCAGAAGGTGATATGTTCTATAGAGGAAAGTAGAAGGTGACAGAGAAGATCCAGAGTGCGGGGGACTGGGGGGAAACTGGCAAAATTAAATAGGATGCCAGATAGGTCTCAGGGGAAGTGCTGTGAAGCATCCAAATATCTGGAGGAAGAGAGATCTTAGCACAGGAAGAGCCACATAAAGGCCTTAACTTGGGAGACTGCCTGGTCTGTTCCAAGAAGCAAAGAATGCCCAGAATGATATTAAGTGGCCGACATGGAAGGTCTGGGGGGAATGTTGCAAGTAGAAGACACTGAGGCTGGAAAGAACTAGCCAGTGTGGCTGCAGAAGTGAATGAATTCTGAGAGGAAGCCAAAGCCCTGATCACAGAGGCCTGCAGGCCACAGGGAAGGCTCTGGATTTTATTCTGTATGATGTGTGAACAGAAGAATGAACTAATCTGCTTTAATTTTACAAGCTGATTCTGACCGCTGAGTGGAGAACTGAATGCAGGGGTGACAGTGGAAGTAGGAGGCTGCTGAGGGAATCAGAACCGGACAAAGTGCTGGTCCAGACCTGCTGTAGAGAAGTGGCTGGGGGTTATATCTTTAAGACAATGGACAAGACTTGATAATGGATTGAATGTCGGATACGAAGGAAAGAGAAAAATCAGGGATGGCTCCTAGGTTTTCACCTAAGCAACTAAGTAAATTGAGGTAATATTGATTGACCTGTCCTTATTTGTTTTGTAAAAGAATTCACCGCATAAATTTTTTCCGCTATATGCTTCACATTTGCATTAAAAATACGGTTGAAGTAAAGATAAAACTTTGGCCATCACATCAGAAATAAAACTCCACCTTGAATCAAAATACTATGCTTTTATTTCTTATTTCTTTTCTTCCTGTGTTATATCTAAGTGCTAATTAAAAATTTAATGGATTATCTACAAATCTTCTAGTGAAGAGGACAGAAAAATCTGGAGACTAGTTTCCAATCATCTAACATCACTACACTTTGTGCTTAATGAGAGTGAAAATGAGGTAACCAACACTACACACCTGCTATTAAGATGAAGAAAAGACCATTTTATAGGCATTAAACTCCTGTGGTCAGCCAAATGTTCCTACTCACTCACCTTTGGGAGGGTAATTACCATTCTAAGATTGCTAAAGCAATAGAATACGCCTTTATTTTCCTTCAGGCTGAAAATTTTAAAATGTTTTTAAAAGTTCACTTTCCAGGCTCCTCATTTGATTTATGAGAATAAAAGTGACATTACTGCATCACCTCAATCAAATCTGATAATGCATTTCTTAACTTAATAAAAATTCCCCCCATAATAATAATGTTTATTTTGCTGTGAGGCATTTTTAATTGCATAGGGTATGCCTGTAATTGAAATGTACCCATTTTTGGTTGACATTTTCATTATTCCACTAGGCAGAAAACAGACATTACGAAATTTTGAAAATAGTCTTTGGTAATTTAGAACCGATTTTTTCAGCCATTCTTACAAGCATTCAATTAGTCTTCTCCTGAAATCATGTAATTCAGCTACTTTTCCCTTAATATATCTAATATTTTCCCCTAAACTATTAATTTCCTTCTTGAATGTCTCAAGGAAAATCAAATCTTATTACATCTAACTCTCACCCTTAATCTGATCTTCATCTTGGAAGCTTTCTTTTCCCTTGTTTTTGTACAAGGTTCTCTGCTTCACATGGTCCAGAGAATCCCCAAAATTTTAAAGTCTGTGGCTTTTTTGATCTTGACTCTGGGGCCATGAAAAATGCATGAGAAATTTTATTATTATTTTGCAAAGAGGCCCAAAAGTAACAGAAAAGGACAGTTAAGTCCTGGACCTAAATGAATTTAGGGTTTTTACCTAGGAGAGAATGGTAGCCTAGTAACTGTCAGCAGGTAAGCTTTAAAATGAAGTTAAACAAAAATGTTTCACACCCAGCAAGAGGTTAATCAGACACAGAAAGGCAAAATGATCAATGTGGAAATCTTACTCAAGGAGAACTGTGTGTCTTGGGTGTTGATGTGGGTGCAATGTCCCCTTTGAGGAATGATACACAGCCCCTCCTACCCTAGGCTGTAGTTCTGTAGGTCTAAGAGCAGGGAATGTTTTGGGGTATCATAGGTAGGAGGAGAAAGAGCACTGTAGCTATTTCACAAACTTTTGCTTCATAATTTACTTTAAACTTTTACTGATAGAAAAAAATGGACACAAGCAAGTTTACATGTGATTTTTCTCAGCCTCTCAACTGGCTGAGAGTAAGTGTATTTGGCCCGAAGGAAATCAACTCAGTAAGGTGGCACCAGAGGAGTTTGGGATCTTATTCTCCTCATGGCTTCCTGTTATTTTTGTCTTCTCCTCTTGTACCCTCAATTTTAAGATTCAATCCTTAACCTTTAACTTTTTTTGCAATATTTTCCATCTCATAATACATAATTCCAAAGATCTTCAACTGTAAGACACAACATCAGAAAAAAGATACATATAACCCCAATATTAAAATGTACCCCAAATTCAAAATTATGAAAATTGTCAAGTACAGGTCACTCACAATAAGGAAACATAATACTGACTGTGTATTAATGATTCTCAAATCTATACTTTTATTCCCATCTCTCTCCCATCGAACTGCTTATTAGTCATTTTCAGGCATACATCCTACCTCCAAAACCTGTTTCCTCTCTTCTCTTTACTACTTACAGAAATAAAAGGAAACAGTGCTATACTGATATCTCTATCAAGTCAGAGGTACCCTTTAACCTCCACTTCCTATGCTCCATTATGTCCAGTCTGCCATCAACACTTTGTTTCGTGCCTCTTATGTGTTCCTTTCTTTTCTAAGTTCTAGCCTTATCACCAAATGCCTAGAGTACTCAAACAGCACCTCAGTTGCTTCTAGGCAGAAGCAGGGGAAATATCATCATGGTAAGGGCTCTAAAGTCAAATTTCCTGCTCTCACCTCATGGGTTCACCACTTAACATGTGTGTGACTTTGGACAGATTATTTTCTTCTTATTGCTCTTTTCCTCATCTATAGACCAAGTATAGGAATAGTACTTCCCTTGTGAATTGTTATGAATACTATAGGAAGGAATACATAGAAAGCATTAGAACATCTGGAATTGTAGCAAGCACTCATAAGGTATTAGCTACTAAAACACCACATTCCAATTCATTTGACAACACTGTGTTAGTGTCAGCCTTACTAAAATACCAATTAATTCAGCCATTAAACATAAATGTGTTTAGCAAATGAGTGTTTGTTGTGTACCAGGCATTGTTCTAAGTACTAAGAATACAGTGATAAATAGAACAAATTCACTGACAAACAGGTGGGATAGGGGACAGAGACAATAAACAAGAAAACAAATATATGAAAATACCGTTTATATTGTGATAATGGTTATTAAGATAAAACCAGATGATATGATAGACACGGAGGTTGTGTCTACTTTAGGACATTAGAGGAAACATCATAAAGGAGGTGATGTGTCTTTTTAATAATGTCACATAAATGGTAATATACAATAGGTAAACTTTTGACAAGCTATTACTCAGCACAATGCCTTTCAGATTCATCCAAGTTACTATAATTTCTTATTTTACCTGTAAAATATCTTTAAAGAACTCAAGAGAAGACTAGTTTATTATATTTACACAGATATTTAACCATTTCTGTTCTTCTTCCTTCATTCTTTATGGTTCAACTTTCCTTCTGGTATCATTTTCCTGCTGTCCGAAGAATTTTTTTTAGCAATTATTTTATAACAGTTTCGCTAACAAGAACTTCTCTTCGTTTTCCTTCATCTCAAAATGTTTTTATTTCCCTTTCATTCCTGAGGGATATTTTTACTGAATATAGAATCCTGGCTTAATAGTTCTCTTCCTGAGGCACTTTAACATTTTTGTTCCACTTCCTTTTGGGCTGCACAGTTTCTAAAGAGAAGCACAAAATCACTTGAGTCATTGTTCCCTAAAAGTAATGAGTTTTTCCTGGATGCCATCAATATTTTTTCTTTGTGTTTAGTTTTCAGCAGTCTGATTATGATGTGTCCAGGCTTAGATTTCCTTGGGTTTATTGTGTTTAGAGTTTGCTCAACTCCTAAAATCTGCAGATTTATGTCTTTTGTCAAATTTTTTTTCCAGCCATCGTTTCTTCAAATACTTTTTTAACACCATATTCTTTGTCTTCTGTGACTCTGTTGACATGATGTTATGTTCAATGCCAGTTTGATTTTCAAATCTTTGCAGAGTTACATCTCTTGCGTATGTGAGACACTTAGTGGGCAGTTTGGTACCTGGGTGGTCATTGGTGGTCTATCTGTTAGTTCTCAGTATCTTTTGGTATGTGTTTAGGATCAGATACACAAATTTAGAGCTCAGGTGTGGGCCCACGAGCTTATAAATGACTTTATGGTCTCCCTTTTCTAAGCTCCTTCCCTTTTTGATCTTTGACCAGAAAGCTGAGGTTTTAATTACTCCACTCTTCTGCATACTTTCTGTGACTGTGTGCATGTACAGGCTAACAGGCAGTATGACAGGGAGAAGAAAAGAAACAGGGGTTTACTTCACCTTCTTGGGAGCACAGCTCCTCTAATTAAAGGAGAAGATTCTCCTCACTTCAAATTTTCAACCACTCTGGGCTCCTGTACCACCATTGATGCTGCTGCTTCCACAGCCACTGTGGGTTTGTCTGGAAGCTAGAGTACGAGAGAACTAAGCAAAGAAGAAAAATTTTTAAACGGGAGATATCCCCCACTCTCTCTGAATATTTGGAGGCTCCAATCCTACTCCCCATGAGAGAACTAGAGAGTTTCTCCTGGAACTCTGTCTGCACCCCGGTGCCCTCTTCTGGTGTTTCGGCTGCTTCGCATCCAGGCCAGGGTATACATGACGAAAATGGGAAACTCACTGCCAACTTGGTATATGTTGAATTCTAGTCTTCTTCCCCAGTCAGCCAGCTACTACTACGTATTTCTCAAAGACTCCAAATGAATTCTTCTCCTTGAATTCTGTCCAGATTTTAGAGCTATATTTGATGAGATATCCAGAGTAGAATATACTTACTCCATCTTACCCAAAATCAGAACTCCCACTTCACTCCTTTTAATAATTAGAATAATTCATCTATTTGCTGTTGACTCAGGTGAGTATTTGGCTTCTTAATACAGGAATATAAGATGTGGCCACAGAAAAAGAATGAAGAGGGATACAGTGGAATAAGTGGATCCTAGCTCCAAGAATCAAAGTGATAATGTAGTCTAGGAGTGTTAGTCCAAAAAGCTAGTCTATGAGCCACGTGCTCCTTGTAACAGGAACTAAGGAATATTCATCCTGTGTATTCAGCATCCAATGTAAAGGAACATACATGGCGCCCATCAAGCATTTTTTTTCTTATTGGGATCGTTCGAGAGATGGTGAAGAAATATCGAGGCAAAATGTGTTGTCAGAATTTCTGGGGTTTGGTTACTCAACCAGAAAATAATTTACCTAATCACATTACCATCTATGAAACATTTCTACTTCTCATCCTTTATGGGCAAGACTTGTCCTAAAAGACTTTGTCAAATAACTTGTTGAAACAGATATATGTAGTTTGCATGTTGTTCTCCTAATTTAGAAGTCTAGTGCTTATTTTTAAAGGATACAGGATTAATTTTGGAAAAGCTTCATTTATTGAATACATTTTGGTTTCTAGAGATGATGGTATATTTTGAATGACTGCCCACTAGGTTTTAAAATATTCCTGAAAAACTTCTGCAAAAGTATGGTTTTCTGAATTTGTAGTAGGCTTTCACTGTTGAAAATGTGAACAATTTTTATTGATCTATATACTATGGCATCCCAACTGAAGTAATTTGATAAGAAATACTTACATTACAATATTTTATATACCCTAATGCCCTTATTTTAGAAATGAGGACATTAAGACTCATAAAGATTAAGCTACTTGCCCAAGATCACATAGAATATCAGCAAAAGAAGCAAGACCATGCTACTAACCAAGACTCAGAAAGCCTCTTGATCCTGCTCTGACATTTCTGTGATTAATACAGTCTCTTACAGTTGTTTTAACAGCTCCTATAATAGCTGAGAGATTTGAATAACTTAGCAGTTTTTACCTTAAGAGGGTAAAGCTACTTCTACTTTACAATTTGGGAAAATGTCAGTGGTTTAGAAAAGTGGTTTTTTATTGTCTCAAGATAACTGCAGCCCCAAATATCATGTCTTCACATTATATTTGAAGTTACAAATGTGTTGGAGAAATTATGACTCCCAACAATTCTTCTAAATCACCATGTTATAATCCTTTTCTTATACTCCCAACACCTCTACCTAAGTTAATTCTCTGAAAAACAGCATGACTCTAAGAAGAAACAAATCTCTGCCTTTTCTACCACTGTGTACTGAGCCCTCAACTGCATATCGAAAGAAACACACCATACTGACTCCCAAGTTTACAGCTCCAGGCTGGATTTCTCTCCTGAACTCTCCACATTCATAGAATCACAGACTACCTGACATCTGCACTTCGATGTATAACAGACAGACATCTCAACATTAACATGCCCCAAATTAAGCTCTGGGTGTTTCCCTTAAAACTTTATACTACCCTTAGCTTCCCTTTAATTTGGGTTGTTAAATTTTATCTTTAATATTTATATATTTTTAAGAACCTGGGTGATGTTTCCTATTCTCTGGCTTTCCTATCTCTAAATATATTAACATAGTCATTCTACAGTATGACCTTATCATTTCAATATCTGAAATCTCAGCAGGTCTGTTGTGCTGTTTCCTGGTATGCTGGAACATATTTGTATACCACTCATTACACTATTTCAAAGTTACACACCAAGGCAGACCAGCAGGGTATAATGGAGTGCTGGCTGGTCTTGTGTCTTCAGTGGTTTTTAATCTTTAATCTTTAGGAAATTAGAGCAAGTCCCATGCATCTGTCTATCTTCCTTTATTACAGTGTTTGCAATTAGACTGATCATTTCTTCCTCAACTATCTGGTAGAGTAAATGTGCTTCTTAATGTTTTAGGCTATTGTGGTTTTGCCACATAATATTTTAAGAATTTTCTATAAAAGCTTTCTTTGCAATAGAATGTTTCTAAAAAACCACAGGTGGAAATAATGAAGTATATTTAGTATATTTAGTTTGAGTTTTCTCCTCTCGTGTTTCCTCTGAGTCAAAATAAAACAGAGTACGTGGTTAGGGTCATTTTTATGCTGAATATACTTAAATACTTAAGCCTGTTTCCAGAACTTACTGATATTTATTATAAAATACCTAGTGTCAGGACACATGAGAATTGAATAAATAAAAATACTAACAACGTTCCTGGTTGGGAAAACTCAACATTGTAAATCTGTAAATTCTCAAAATCTGTACTTGAAAATGTAATGCATTACCAATCAACATCCCATGAGATAATATCTCAGAGTTTGTCAATATGACTGTAAAATTCATTTTAAAGAATGACTAACAAAAGAGAAGAAATGTTGAAACAGAATAAAATTAAAGGAACTTGTCCAACCAGATGGTAATACATAGTCCTGACTCAGGAAAGACAACAGACAAATAAAAGGTCCAGAAACAAAGTTAGTATATGACACAGAGATCATATCAATAGTGAAGATAATTGATTATTTAATTATTGGTATTTGGACTTGTTTAACCGCTTGGAAAAAAATTACATGATCCAAATACTCATTATGCATTAATATAAATTCTAGAAAGAGTAATATTTGAAAGCAAAAAATATGGTATGAGGTAAGAATGGTGCCCTACAAACTTTTGAAATGTGGCAGCCTGGGAATAGAGATTACAAAAGTAGGAGGTTATTGTAACCAATAATCCCATGGTTTCTGGAGTGCTCACAGTATTCTTTTCTTGCCTTTGGTGGAGAGGAAGGGAACTGCATGGGAGATCACATTATAATTATGTACTAATCCACACATTTATATTTTTACTCTTTATATATGCTGTATTTCATAGTAAAATAAGGATTTCTAGAAGTTGGCATTTGCTTCTCTATAGAAGTATCCAAGTATTCAGTACTAATCATCTGATTAGTGGGCTATAACATATGATGGAATAAGAAGAAATGAGTGGATCCCCTTCAGAGCCTCCCATTCCATTCTGAAGGGCTATTCATCTAATCTATTTGTCTTCTACTGTAGGGAATATAACTGAGTTTTCCTAGTAGTGGGATGCATTTTGCTGTACCATCCCGACTCCTTGGCATTGTTACCATCGGGAATAACATGAAGCATTTACAAAGCAGATGGCCAGCTTTGCAGGCCCAGATGTGGCTTGAACCTATGACCTTATTAGCACCTACAATAAATAACTGAAGTAACTAACTCAAGCTAGTCCTAAAGGAAATTGTTAAGTGGATAACAAAACATAAGGAAAATGGGTATGCCTTTTTAAATAATTAACTAAAACATCTATTAGTTCTATAATGAAAAATAAAGAAATGGATTAATAGAGTCAAGGCAGACAAATTTTATCTGGAGCTAGACTATAATATCGAGTTTTATCTTTCATTTGAGCAAAAGAAAGAAAAGAAAAATGAAAAAATGTTAAGCACTATCTTTATATGTGAAGAACAGTACATTTTTATTATTTCTCTCTATAAAATACATATAGATGAATACAAATAATAGCACTTAAGATTATTTTCTAAATATCCAGAGAGAAAGGAAAAGAAATAGGAATATTAGTAACTACAAGATATTCCTTAGAAGAATAACTGTTGAAAAACAAAATCTAGATTCCGTATTTGCATTTTTTTAAGTTAGTAGTTAAAATTTTAAGAAAGTAAAAAATAACATGCAAAAGAACATAAATAACGTTAAATATCTATATCAACTGTCATTTAAATTTTAAAATAATTCTGTAATTAAATTTGAGAATAAGCATTATAAATGCCTCAATAACTTAAGATTTTAAGTGAGCTCTCTCTGGAAATTGTGCTTGTTTATATTAAATACTAAAATCATTTTTACTTTTTGGCTTTATTAAATAAAATTACGACTAAGCATCTTGAAGACATTTTCTGAAATGGAAAATTTCAAAATTTAAAACAAGTTACTGCTTCTTACACACGTTACACTGATAATTCCTTCTCCAGGAGAGAAGAACATTTTTTTGACCATTAGCTAAATTTTTATCCGTTTCCCAGTTTCAAAATGCTGAGTCCCTTTTGTATGTTGCCAGAAAAAAAGAATTTTTTTTTTCTGATTGAAATTATTTAAACATGTTTGCTTTAGTGTTTAGCCTTAGTTTAGCTTTCATCTCCCCCACCACCTTTGATGCAGAAATGGTGAAAGGTAGAATGAACCTTGAGAATGAATCCCATTTCTGTAAAGTTTAAATATTCAGGAATGGACAATGTTCCTTTTCAAGGCAGGGACCCTTCCTGATTTATTAGCTTCTCCTTCTGGATTTATCCATGTGGGAAAACTGCCAAAGCTCATTTGTCTTTTCCTGCCTATATCCTTATGTCATGACATTGAGGCACTTTGTTCTGCAAAAGTATTTTTAAAAGGTGACAAGCCTTTCCCTGTGGAACATTTAAATAATAATAAAAACCACTTTTAATTAGGATCTGGAATAACTGCTAAGAAGAAAGTGGGAATGGAGCATAGCTCTCCACAGCTCTCACAGCAGACTGATTTCATGTTTCTTATGTTATCCCTGGCTACACTTGAACATAGCTCTGGTATACTGAAGTTGTTTTTCTTTGAGAATACCTAGCTCTCTCTTCCTTTGCAAGGCTAAAAATTCTCTTTATTAAGGAATGTGCGGATCACATTTTATTGTTCCCAGTACTATTTACGAAAACATTTGTTTTAGCTCTTAAAATCATTGTTCCTCTCAATGTTCAATTTAGAACATCAAGAAAACAGAATAGTCAGATATTTTTTATCATCCTAATATCTGAAGCAATGTCTTACTATATGTACAGTCAAACATTTAGAATATTTTTTTGGGAGAAATAAAACAAGATTATATAATCTACCTTATCGGGACTTCCCTGGTGGTGCAGTGGTTAAGAATCCACCTGCCAATGCAAGGGACACGGGTTCAAGCTCTGGTCCAGGAAGATCCCACGTGCCGCAGAGCAACTAAGCCTGCATGCCACAACCACTAAGCCTGCGAGCCACAACTACTGAAGCCTGCATGTCTAGAGCCCGTGCTCTGCAACAAGAGAAGGCTGCGCTCCGCAACAAGAGAAGCCTGCGCACCACAACGAAGAATAGCCCCTGCTCGCCGCAACTACAGAAAGCCCATGCGCGGCAACAAAGACCCAATGCGGCCAAAAATAAATAAATAAATACATTTGTTAAAAAAAAATACTAATCCACCCTATCCAGTTTATGGAATAGGAAACCAAGGCCAAGAAACACACAACGAAATATTTAGTACAGACAGTGCTGAATCTCTTTGGTTTTTCATTGTAGTATACTCATTTGATGAGTAATAATCTAAAGCTATATAACATTCTTTGTTTCAAGATAATCATAAAGGAAAGACAAAAGAACTTAAAAGTAATTTAGACTGAGGAAATTCAGGAAAAAATCAATCAAATTTGGCCATATTTTCTATAAAATAGTGTCATGAACAACATTACTCAGACATTTGCTTTTTCTTTTTAAATGAGATTTCTTTGCAAAAAGTTCCTTATCTCCTCTTATTCTCTCCACGTGCATATACCTTATGTCCCAAGTTCAGGAGGGAATGCAAATGATGCTTTATCTATGAAGCCTTCCCAAACACCCCAATGTGTTCTTTCGTTACACTCCATACATTCACCTACTTATACTGTACTGCAATTATTTGTTCATATTTCAGTCTTCTCTATCAAAATGTGAGTTCCCCCAGGGCAGGGAACATATCATTCATTTTTGTATCTCTGGTGCCAGAACTATGGTAGACATTCAATTAGTATTTGCTAAGTGAATCAATATATGAATGATTGCTTCATGGTAATTTTCCAAAGTATTCTTGAGCTTTTTACACATGGATTTTTTTTTCAAAGTATTCTCAGTGTGAATGAATACACCTACCTAAGGTTGTAAAACAATAAACCACCTATTCTCCCTCCTCCATCCCCTGAGTATAACCATAATTTCAGCTTCCAAAGAGAATTATAAGGCATTCACTTAGTAATTACACTTGAGCAAGCTATGGAATTTCAAATAGAGATATATTTAGGTTCACTACCCCCTTTATTATGCTGTCAAATTATTTCCAGTATGTTTCAAAGCCTAATAAAATGCATTAGTTGATATTCTGATGGTTTAAAAGAATGAATGTAGCCCTCAAATTTTTAATGAAATACCAGGGAATAACGAAGGTCCAAAGGAATAACACATAGAATCAGTATTAACAAAAAGAGCCAATACAATATTTTATCCAGTTGGGGTTTCACAACATAATAGAGATATGAAGAAGTTAGAAAGAGTACAAAACAGAATCATAATACCAGAAGACAAGAAATTAAAACCTGGGATGAAGAAGGAAACTCTAAAAATGATAATAATAAAATGGAGAAATATGCCTAGATATTTCCTTTTTCCAACCACATATCAAACTAAAGAATATAATATCAAGAAGAATTATTTAGGTATATAGAATTTACCAGTAAGATTATGGAAGTGGGGTGTGTCCACTGTTTATTAATTTTTGTAGCTTTCAAAATATCAAATGAACATTTATTACTTTTATAATCACATGAAAATAACTAAACAAATTGTTCAATACTCATAGTTCATAAGCATTGAAACATTTTAGTGAAAGAGGTTCTGAAATATCCATCCCTGGAGATTATTAGAAATAGGATAGAGACAAATTAGTTTGGAACAGGTCAAGGAGAACTTGCTTAAATGGTGACCTCTACATCTGCCTTCCATTCATAATGTCTGTGATTGATCCTAAGCGTTGTTTAAAACAGAAAAATTGCTCTTTTTCTAGATTATTAAGGAAACATAATCTAGCATGCAACAGAAATAGATTTTTGTTTGGGGAACTAGTAAAATCCATAAATTCATACCTTACATTATCAAATGAATCTTTTTTTTTCTTGTTCTATGAGATTTCCCTAAATTTCAAATTATCTTTTCCTTTCCTCCCTTTCAATAAATACCTCCTTTGAGGAAACTCAGAAAAAAAAAATTATAACAAAACCATAACAATTGATTATATAATGCAAATACCTATAAGGTACAAGTATAACCAGAGAATGGATAAATGGTCTTAGCCACACATAAACCTAAATTTATAAAACACTGAGCATAAGAAACAATATCATGAGCCAAAGAAACAGAGATTTCCCAGCACCCCCAAACCACTACCCAATGGAGGTAGATAAAAGAACAAAAAATGAATCTCTGGTACACATAGAGGTTGAATATCTTGGTGTTGTTGATTTTTGACTATTCTGACCTGAATAAAAGTCAATTTCATGTGACTCAATGCATGGCATGTTTATTTCCAAAAAACAAAAGAAAAAGAATTATCGTTATACAGTATCATATTTCATGAAATAAACAGCATTCATATAAAAATATTCAGATGTGAAATGGAAAATTTGACTTTTTTTTTTAGTTTTGATTTGGAAATTGTGTCTTTTCTGTAAGTGTATTAACCTAAGCCTGCTCTCTGACAAATCTTTTAAAAGGAAGCAACAAAGAGAATAGGAACAATTTTATGATGGATAGAGCTGGATGTGAAAAAACTGTATCAAAACTATTAAATAAGCCAGGCAAAACGCAGTTTTCATTGATAGGTAACTTACACATCATATGACATAATTTTAGATTCAAATTCCAAATGAACCTTGCTTGGTTAAGGGTCACTTTTTCAGTTATTTCCAGGTGTCTGATATTACTATTGCAAATATATATTGATCAAAACATATTGATATATGTATGCAATCGTGTAAGGATATCATTCAACTATTTTTGCTACATTTCTTTATTTCATAAGTATGTATTGAAGTTTCTAGCATTAGTTGATAAAATCTCCAAACCAGAGCACCACAGGTATTTCACTTAAGATGAAAAGAACCAACCCTATAATCATTAGGTAATAAACAACTTTTAAGAAATTTTCTTTAGAAAATTTCTTAAAATTTTAAAATTTAGAAAAGATATTCTAAATGAAAATTCTGGAAAAGTGATGTGAAGATATAGTATTACATTCAGTGAATATTTAATGTATTTTAAATACGCAATACAATCCTCCCTACACGGCAAGCTAGTTTATCTTTGATGCGTAAGGAAGTACACACTACATACTCTGCTTTGTAGGACATTAAAAATCTTCAGCCAGACTAAGAGGCTAGAAAAAGTTCCACACTGCTTGTAAATTCCCATATTGAAGGGAGCGTGCTTTATCTGTAGAGTACTTCTACCTCATCTATCACAATGCAGCCTGATTTCAATTATACTTGATCAGGTTCCTGTATCAATTGGTCTTTCTGTCAAAAGAGAGTATCTCAGAACATTTTGGCAAGATTTATACACCAAATCAGTCCTTGCCAGCAATTCTCAAACTTAAGTCATAAAGCCACTTGTTGATGTTTAAATCTCCGAAAGCTGAGGGCGGGTGGGACGCTAAATAAAACCAGGGAAAGGGAAAATTGAACACAACCCTCTTTTTTTTAACCAACTCACCTTTATGACAAAGTTGGAACACTCTATTCAATATCCTTTCGATTTCCAACCTCTGTTTTCTATTTTTTTCACATGTGTGAAAACAAAACTCCTCTTCTGCCTGTTCTAAACCACTTATATATTTTATATTTTCCTGAAACCTTGATACATCCAAAATCTTTCCCCCGTATAGAAATGCTAAAATCAGTGTCCCTCAACGATTAGAACAGGACAATCTCCACCACTAAGCCAGAAACAAGCAAACTACCTAATCAAACATGCCTCTAAAGCAGGAGAAAAGGAGGAGGAGAAGGGGAGGGAGGGCGGGAGAACGAAGGAAGGAAGGAAGGGTCACCCGCAAAGCCCATTAAAAATTCCCCGGGAAATAAAAATAGAATCTGGGTAATAAAATAAAATCTAACCTTTTTAAAAATTTTTCATCCGTGCTTCATCTGGTTTCACTTGTTCATAAGGTGCCACACGAAAAGGCCTGGCCCCCAGCACTTCAGACCACAGTTTCTAGTGACAAACAGCCGCCCCGACCCTGCAGCTCATGGTCCTCCACACCTCCACTCAAGATGGCGGTGGACCATGCAGGGAACGCTGCGCCCGGCGTTATGAGCTGGAGCGTGAGCAACACAGCTGCGCCCACCTAGCAAAAACTCCGCCCCCTCCCTCGGCTGAGCACCCTATAAAGCAGCCCCAGGGCCCAGGGCCTGCTGGGAAGAGCTTGTGGGCTAGAGCGGCAGCTCGCACTTCACCATTCCATGACCAGAGCGTGAGGTTTTTTTCCTCTGCTTTTGAACAAACTCCGTCCCTTTCTCGTGGCCCTAACGACACTGGGCAGAAGGACCCTTGTTGGGGCCCAACTCGAAAGGGTCAGTAACAGAAGGAAATAAATCTGTAGGCAGATTCTTATTTATTTGTATATTGTATATCCAAAGTGGCCTAAATTAATTACTTGGGACCAAAACTCCTTTATGAAAAGCACAAAGACTTTCTGTGAAGTCATGTAAAGTTATACAGTAACAACCACAACAAGCAAGCAAATCATAAAACTTGAAAACTCTTTTTCTGTAGCAGCTACAAGACCAGAAAAATTTCAGTGTAGACCTTTTACTTATCTCCTGCCCAAGTGAATATTAATATACAATTCATGCAAAGTTATAAAGCCTTTGAAAGTTTCCTTAGCTTCCAGGCTTCTCTTTCTGTGTCCTTCCTCCCTTCCAAGTATTGCAGCCCGCGAGGACCTTAAAGGCCTCTTGCTCTTTTACTCTCTCCTGCCCTTCCAGTATCAATTTATCCCTGAGGGCGTGACATTTATGAAGTCAACTTCATTCACAATAGGATGTTTCATGAGCCAGGCACTTGTCATTTGAGCCTTTTAATCTCACAGAGATAAAGGACTGTTTGTCTCTGCTCTTCACCTTTCTTTCAAAAAAATTCTCGTCAGCCTCAGGCTAGGAAGGTAAGCATTATCACACTTAGCTGGGCTGAACAGAAAAGAATACAAAAAGTTTATAATTTAGAAGTGTTTCTCAAACCACAAATCATTTGAATGAGAATTACCTGGAGTCTTCGTGAAAATGTAGATCCATGGGCCACATTCCATATCCATTAAATCCTAATCTCCACTGGCAAACCTCCACTTTGCCCCAAAGTACAGATGATTCTCACACAGCTGAGCACTAAGAACTCTTCAACTTCTATTCATATAAAAAAGCAATATCACAGCTCAACGCATTTTTCTAAAATAAACTTATCCTAAGATGTGTGCTTAATTTTTCTTCAGTTTGCTATTTCTAAGTTTTATTTTCTGCAATGTACTATTTAGTTTAGGGAAATTGTTATAACAACCCTTCTTAAATTAACAAAAAGCCCCCACTGGGCTGGCTTTACAACTAAAAGATGATGTCACTGACATCTCTTTCAGCATCTCTGATCTCAACATGTAGTGGAAATTAAATTAATGAAAACAAAGGCCATCAAAGGGATTATAAATTAATTTTTTCTTCACTCAAATGAACAGCAGGAGAAAAGATTTTTTTCTATGATTAAAAATGACATCATGCTGTCTTCTACAAAATAGCCCCCAAAGTAATTCTATTTAAAATTTTTTAATTTAGTCCTTCATTTTTAAAACTACAATAGATTGTTTTGAAGAGGTTTTTTTTTTTTAAAAAAAACTTAAATATTGTTGGTTACATCATCTTATGCTTAAAGTTGGAGGAATTAATTGCTTAGGTGGTTTCTGCTGTAACATTCTTTCAATTTTAGGGTAGATTACTGTAATTAATGCTTTAACTTAAAGGAAAAAGCTGGGTTTAAGGGGCGAGCTAGTGTTTAGCAAATGTTTACCTCCATCAGATTACACCTGGGCTTCTGCTTCTAGTTGACTACAAGGGAATCTCTCTCTCACACACACACAGAGACACACACGCACACACACGCACGCCACTGCTGTATATGAACTGGAAGAGGTAAAATTTGCAAACTGCTCTCATTACATTCTCTAATCATTTGCAAAGTGTAAAGTTTTTGGTTATGACTCTGTGGGGGGCAGGCGGAGAAGGAGTTGAAGAGGAGAAATAAATGCATCTCTTTTTTTCTCAAAGAAAGAAAATGTATTAAAATTTATACACTGAAAGCATTTTCGTCTCCTCACTCTACTTATGGTCAAAACCAAACTCATCATTTCTTTCTTGAACACAATAAAGTGTGGAAAATAGTGATACCTGAGAGCCATCCAGTTTACTTGAAGTTCAGGAAGAGGACCTGTACAGAAACTTCCCATATGTCATTAGCGGAGTCATTCTGTGTGCCCTGTAGTGTTCTCCTAGCTGGGGCATAAATATCAAACACACACACACACACACACACACACACACACTACAGAGTAAAGCTTGTTTTAACCACTACATTCAACTGAATCACAATGCCACACTCTCTTGGTTTCCCAGCTGCCTGATGTTATGAGTCCTTTCTTTACCTGCTGATCTGCTGGCACAAAGAACCCAAATTTAGAGGGCATCAGCCATAGCTTTAACTTTATTGGGACTGTTATTTCGTTTCCTGATAGAAGTATGCCCTCCTCTTAGGGAACAAGAACTTCTAGTCCCACGGAGCCTGAAGTAGTAGAGATGGAAGCATAAACTCCCCACAAGTAGGTCACTGGGAGAGATCACAAGCAGGACCTCTCCTTCCAACTCCTGGTCGCATCCTGAGAATAGCTCTTCTTCCTCCTGGAGTGTCAGCTCCCAACTGGCCCTTCAGCAATGCCTTAAAGAGGCTGCTCCACAACTTCCCAGAATCCTGGATGGTGTAGAAGGTGGCAGGAACATTGGAAGCCATGGTCCTCCTCTTTCTCCGTCTACTTGTTCCCCTTCTGCTCCCTGACCTCTTTATAATAAAATATCCTTGAAACTCTTCTCAGTCTTTGGTTTCTTTATTTATACCTGGTAATTACATCCAGTCTCATGGTTTAACATACCATATTCTCTTCCAAAATCATGTCTCTAGCTTGGACCTTTGCCCTGAAATTTATATACATATATCTAGGCTTGCATATATATAACAGACATCTCAAATTTAGCATGTTCAAAACTGAGCCCAGATCCTCCCTACCACCAACAAAGAACAACATCAGAAATGACCTGCTTCTCCCATCTCAGTTATCAGCAACAACATTCTTCCAAGTTCCTCAGGACAAAAACCTTAGAGTCCTTAATTCCTCTTCTTCCTCTCTACATCTAGTTTATCAGCAAATTCAGTTAGCGCTACCTTCAAAATACATCTAGAGTCCAATGAGCTCCTTTCAAGCCCACTACCACCACTCATATCCAAGTCACCATGATCTCTCAACTGGATTATTTATGTAGGTTTCCAATTAATCTCTCAGTTACCCTTGCTCTTCTTTAGGCTGTTCTCAACACGGAAGCCAGAGTGGATTTGTAAGTCAGATAATATTTCTCTGTTCAGAATGAAATCTTAACTCCTTACAATGGTCTATGAGGCTTTACAATATCATGCAGCTCAACAATCTTAGAGTTTTCATTCTACCACCTACCCATTACTCACTGCACAAAAGTCAAATTGGCATCTTACTGTTCCATAACCATGCTTGCCCATCTTCCCACCTTAGAGCTTATATATTTGACATTCTCTTAGCCTGGAGTGTTTTACCCCCAGATATCCCTATCACTAGCTCCCTTGGTTCCCTCAGATCTTTACTGAAGTATTGTCTTAGTGAGGTTTTCCCTAACCACCATATTTAAAATAGCAAACACACTTCCCTAAATTCCCTCTACCCCTGCTTTATTCTTCCCCAAAGCACTTATTACTACTAACATTTTATATATTTTACTATATATTTTCATCTATGTATTTGTTTCTGGCCTTATTAGAATATAAATTTCATGAGGGTAGGCTATTTGTCTGTTTTGTCCCTTTCTGTATTCCTTATTCCGAGAAGACAGCTGTCTAGTAGCTGTTCAATATATGTTGAGTGGATGAACAAAACAGTATCACCTAGAAATAATATGATATCTTCTCCCTAATGAAAATGTACTTCACTTCTTTCTACATGTTTGTGGTTAAAAACCCAATGACAGTAATGGTTTCAGAAGGGAAAACCACCAGCACAATCAGTAATTAGTGTTCTGCTCATACTTCTTTTTAAAGGACAGAGACGTGTTAACAAGACCCCACATTTTTATGAAAAGTGGCATCATTTGAAAACATTAGCTTATTTTGAATATCTTCTAAGATGTGTGAAAGTCAAACATACCCACAGATTACATTACCTTTAGATGGACACTAATAATTTTAACAAGAGCAAATTAGTCCCAGTTTTATAAGGCTGACATATTTAATTTTAATTCATTAAAGTGACAATTTGTTTAAAATAATTACACTATTATCCTGAAATATATTCATTTATCAACTTTAGACATTAGTATTTATGAACTTCCATTAAATTAGATGAGGGTTTAATTCTCTTACACCATCAACTACTTCCCCTACTATCTTCCTCCCACTGAGTGATGTCAAATTTTTCATTAACTCAATAAACACTGCTAACACTAGCAATATCTTAATATTGTTTATTATAGAGTCAAGCAGTGTTTCCTGTTTTGCTAAATATTTTAATTTTTCCTGGAGTAAATTATTATTTTTCACTTTCTTAGTTTTCCACATATTCTAATATTTATTACCAATTTATTAATTTCTCCAATACATCTGTCAAATACCAATACTGCTATCTGGATACTCACATAGGTCAATGATCTATCATTGTTTGGTTTTTTGTTTGTTTCCCTGAGATATCCTCCCCAAAGTCTTGTCCTCCGGCTCCAGTTTGGACAAAACGTTTCCTGAGCCTATTGCTCATCTGCCATTCTGGATCTGCCTACAGTCATCAGTCTGGTCTGTAGCCCAACAATCTTCTGTTTGGAGTCTCCTCTTTTCTTGTCCCATATCTCCTTCTGCCTTCTTGATTTAATCATTTGCTAGAGTCCATCCTTCAACAGCTTCCTCCTCAGCTAAAATACAATGAGAAAGGTTGGGTCCTTGCTTGTGTTTGTTCTATTCATATACTTGATTTAGAGTTTGGCTAGGAAGAGAATTACAAAATGAAATCACCTTTCTCTCCAAATTATGAAGTGACAGCTCCACTCTGTCTGTCTTCTAGGTGATGCTGTTGAGACCTCTCATGCCATTATGGTTCTCTATTCTTTGTAAGCTACTTGACTTTTTTACTTTGCAAGCTTTCAGGAGATACTTTATTCTGTGTTCTAAAATTTCACAATTATATTCCTCAGTGTGGTTTGTTATCATTATTTATTTCACAACATGAGGTTTTACAAGGGCCCTTTAATCTGAAGCGTCAAGTCCTTCACGTCTCAATTTTTTTTCCTTTTTTTTTTTTTGGCCATGCTGCATGCCTTCGGAATCTTAGTTCCCCAGCCAGGGACTGAACCCAGGGCCGCAGCAGTGAAAGCACTGAGTCCTAACCACTGGACCACCAGTGAATTCCCTCCTATTTTCTATTTGATAACTTCTCTGTTTCCTATGATCTCCCTTTACTAAAATTTCTATCCAACTGTTAGATTTCCTGGCCTGATCTTTTAATTTTTCTATATTCTCTCTTTTATTTTTCTACCTCTTTTTCTTTACTGTTTATCTTTCTAGGAAAATATCTGATATTAGAGTATACAAAAATTCTAGCACTCATATTTTTAATTTCCAAAGGTTTTTTTTTTTCTTACAATACTTCATTTCATATATTTGGATCTTAATTTGTGGATAAAATCTCTTCTCTTGTGTGTCTGGGATATTAATTCAAGCGAGTTTTTTTAGATTTTTTTTCTACTGCCTGCTTTTTCCTTTTTTTACATCGATTCTAGCCTTCTATTTGTTTTTGATCTTTCTGGCTTAACTGAAGCACCCTTAGACTATATGGTTAACCTTGGCTGACTATTCATATTTAAAAGTAAAGCATCAAAAAGCTGACTGGCTGTCCTGTGTCTGGAGGTGGTGATTGTTAATTTGGGGCTTCACTATAAGGTCCTCATGAGGCAGGCCATTTTCCCCTTTTTTTCTACTTTCTGGATCCTTCTATGTCAGTATCTAAAGGTTGTTTTTCTGTGACCATTCAGATAAGAAGCCTACTTTCTTTTACCACTGGGGACATAGACCTTACTGCCTGCTCGCATTCTAGAATTTGAACAGTAGGAAAAAGAGCTGGTGTTTCACCTTGCAGATTGGCTCTTAATTACGGTTTTTTTTTGTTTTTTTTTTTTTTGCGGTACGCGGGCCTCTCACTGTTGTGGCCTCTCCCGTTGCGGAGCACAGGCTCCGGACGCGCAGGCTCAGCAGCCATGGCTCACGGGCCTAGCCGCTCCGCGGCATGTGGGATCTTCCTGGACTGGGGCACGAACCCGTGTCCCCTGCATCGGCAGGCGGACTCTCAACCACTGCGCCACCAGGGAAGCCCCTTAATTACGATTTTTAAAAATGTCACACTGTGGCTAATGTTTCCTGACCAGCCAATAGTCACTCTCACATCATGTTAGTTTTGATCTTCTGCATAATTCTTGTCACTACCTGAAATGCTTCTTGTTTACTTGTCTCTTTGTTTTATCTCTACCCCGTTCAAGAATGGAACCTGAGATCTTATCTGTTTTGTTCACTTCCTAGTACATAGTAGGCAGCTAACAAGTATCTATCAAATGAACAAATGATTATATGAGTCAATGGGATCTGAACTCCCTATCTATAAGTTTCTCAAAGGAAAACACATAAGTTGGGGGAGAGTTGGGAATGGAGGACAGAACCACATGACTCACCAGTGGCATCTTCTGTCTCCTACATGCCAAACACAGTTTTTAAAACCAATGCCCATATTTTCAGCCCAGCATCTCAAACACACTGTCTGGTGAGGTTTATGCCCCCAAATTCTGAGCCTATTTGGTTCTCTGTGCACAGGCTGGTAGCTCCCATGTTTATCCACTTTACACTGCTGCTCAGCTACCACTCACTCCTCTGTTGGTTCTGTCTTCTTGCTCTTCTCTTATTCCTGAGGAGTTTATACTTCTTTTATTCCTTTACATTATTTAAATGGGAGAATCATAGATGATCTAAACAACTGAGGTATCTCCATCATGCTCACCTAAAATCAGACTACTTTAATATGGAAACTTTTATTTTTTCTTCTTTTCCTTGTCTCACTATAAGGAAGAGTTTTCCCATTTATTCACATCTCTGAATTCAGAATGATCTTTTAAAATTGCAAATATGATTACGTTGCAGACTCCTTACTCTCTTAAAATACTTTAATGGTATTGCATTGCTTTTAGGATAAGGGCAAAAATTCTCCACGTACAATAGAACAGCCCTGCATTTTCTAGCCTGCCTCTTTGGTCTCAGCTCTCACAGTTTGTTACAGCTAAACGGGGCCTTTTTTTTCAGGATCTCACATGACCTAAGCTCTCCTTTGCCATAAGACCTTCTGCATGTGCTTTTAGCCCTACTTCAATGTCACTTCCTCAGGATATCTTTCCCTGACCTCCCAGACTAGGTAAACTCCTCCTATCTCCCACAGAACTGTTATTTTTAAGTGTGACAACACCTAACATGGCTGTAGTTGATTTTTGACTGGGCAGTTATTTCATTACAACTAATGAGAGAGAGAAATGTTAACCTCCATGAGGTCATTAACGTATGCCCACCGCTTAGCATGGTACTTGGCATGATATAGGTTCTCAATAAATATATTCTGAATGAATAAATGAATATAAATGCAATCAAGCACAAAGCACTGTGAAAAAGACAGGAGGCAAGTCCCTACAGAGCAGAGAGATCTTTGTCCTTTCAATCCTTACATTGTTTATTGGCTTCTAGCGTGATTACACATCCTGCTTTAGCCTTGGCCTTTAGGAGAATTTGGTAGCTTTATACACAGTGTTACCGCTGACCGTTTTTTTTTTTTTTTCTTGACATTCACTCTTCATAGACTTGATTCAAAGGAGGCACAAGTTTTAAAACTCCAGTAGTATATTTGTTCTTTTTGTGGGAACCAACAACCAAATAAAACTAGCCCTAAATCTTCTGAATTGCTCAATTCTATCATTTCTACTACTGTATACCATTGCAGCATTGGTTTCTTAATAAAAGGCTTCTTATTCTAATGTTTTCTGAGAGTTCAAAATATGGGCCTGGGAGGGCTTCCCTGGTGGCGCAGTGGTTGAGAGCCCACCTGCCGGGGTTCGTGCCCCGGTCCGGGAGAATCCCACATGCGGCGCAGCGGCTGGGCCCGTGAGCCATGGCCGCTGAGCCTGCGCGTCCGGAGCCTGTGCTCCGCAATGGGAGAGGCCACAACAGTGAGAGGCCCGCGTACCGCAAAAAAAAAAAAAAAAAATTGGGCCGGGGATGGCCATGTCAGGTATTTCATAATAGTGAATTAATTCTCACCTTAAAAAAAATACAGTATTTACTATTTTATTCCATAATGGGAAACAGAAATCAAGTTTGGCCCAGTGTATCATCATAAGAATTCATATCATGATTTCAGGCTGTCAACAATCTCACACTTTGTCTATCAGATTTTGTGAAAAGCACTGATGACAAGAATCCTTATTAAGGTAAGAGCTGATGATAGCATTAAAAAGTGAATCATGATCAGCTGACCTTATTCGGGAAAATATATAAAGAAAGCACATGTAACTGTGGCACTGAATTCATGGTTTTGTGTCTTTGCTATTGTCAGCTATGTGAGGAAAATGAGCACTAGGCACTTGCTTCATCCTTGTATAAACACTTTCTCCTTATCTCATCCTTTAGGGATCCACCCGTGACTTAAGTTGGTGAACTCTAAGGAAAAGTCATTGGATGCTTGAGGCCATAATTTTGTGGAAAAGCTTTTTCTTTTCCTTTACATAGATAGAAATACAGACAAGAAAGAAAAGCAGTCCTCAGGTTTGAAATTTCCTCATTGAAGAAGGTAATTTTCTTGCAGCAAAGACTTTGGAAATGATTGTATAAAACGGAGCCCAGAAAGGGAAAAAGTGGCAAGGACTCTTATTTTCTGTTTTTTATCTGTTATTTTCTAAGGAAAAAAATGAGATGAATAGAGAAGTGAACTTGTTGAAGGAAGCATCTATTTTTAGCTACCTACCAGGTATTTTTAATTGCTAATTTATTTTTTTAAATTAACAGAGACATTCCTGTGGCGATTATCTCCAGAATTTTTCCTGAATTACAGGGCAATCTTTCTTAGAGCCTGAATTCAAGATATCAATGTGTAACTTGTCTTAAGTATAAGTCTGAGGTTTATACTTTGCTGATTTCATCAGTACATGATAATGCTATTCTTTCGTGAGGCAGAATCGTTCCCATTACAAGACACTTGCTTAGTAAATTAATAATAGGGTCACTTGAAATATTATCAATGCTGAAACTTTATATTTTAATAATGTAAATCATATACTTGGCATGTTTGCATGTAATCAGCCTGCAATCAGATAAGAAAAGAACAGACACTTAATTTGAGAGCTCATTTTTGTGCCACAGTTGTATGTGTGTAATGCTCTTTGTCTGACCTGAACACCCACCTATGAAATGACAAAAGATTACTGAGGTAGATTTCTTTGTTTAGCCTTGAAATTCTGCAGGCTGTATAACTTCAACGATCATAAGAGAAAAATAAACTATTTGATATGTGAGCTTTATGTTGTAGTTTAATAGGAACATGGTTCTCGAGTTCACTAGGGACTTGCAGGCCACTCCATCATTTTCCCTTGCCGACTGACACCTTAAAGGAAAGATAAAGTGGAGGTGAAAGAACTTACTCCAAGGAAAACTCCAAGGTGAGTATCAAATGCTGTCAACTCTCAAGGAAGGTGAAATATTATTTCTACGTAGATTTTTCTGATAAAATTCTGCCTTTCTAGGAGCACAACACTTAATCAGGTAATCTGAATGCTGGTGTGCCCCTGCAGTGATATTTTAGCCAAATGCAGTGCACTGTGAGAAAACTAATTAACTTTGACTTCACTGCATCCATCTCCAGAAGATTCAGCTCTCTTGTTGTTTGGGTAGAATAATTAAAGAAAAATAAAATTTCCCCAAAGAGAACAACTTTTGGTTCTATTATTGTAACACAGAAATGAAATAAATTGTTGCCTTGGAAAGAAATGAAGTGCAAACTCTTTCCATCTGTTTATTTGGGAAGGAAGGCAGGTTACCTCATCCTCACTGCCACAGACGATTATTAGCTTTTTTGTTCTGGCTTCTACAGCATGGAAGACTGCTCATCTGTCAACGGCTTCACACACCAGGCCTGGCTATGCCTATCCTTGCCAAATGATGGGTGAGTGAAGTATAATGCCCCAAATTGTGGACAGTAGTGAGCTAAGGTCAGCTACCCAGGCAGCTTTGTTACATTTTTAACTGCTGCTCAGCGAAGGACATGAGAATTTAAACCTCCAGGGCAAGACCCGATCACTGAAATCTCCAGCTCAAAGCTTGAAATGTCATCCCTAATCAATCAGTTGTTAGGGATCACAGAATATTTTTTTAGCTTTTATTCTGGAATTGGCTAGAGATTGAATATAACTTGAAGGAATGAGAGCTTATCACACATTCCATCAAATTCACTTTTGTAAGTGAGATAACCAGTGGATAAACTCTGTCATGGGTGGCCAAAGTCTTGTTAATTGGACAGAGCACTTAGATGTTGAGTAGGAGATAAATAATTTTTCTAAATTATAAGCAGTTTCATAAAAATAAGTCGATTTCGCAAAAACCTTTGAAAAGCTCTAATCTCTTTTCACCAAATCCCATGAACTGCAGGACTTTCTGGAGTTGTTAATTTAAGATAATAGGAAAAGTTTGTGAACCTGCTGTCTTTGATTTACTTTTTTAGGCTATGAGTAAAATTTATACAAAAACTCACCACCCACATTTAGAATGACTGACAAAAGTGAATACAGGAACCAAAGGGATTTCTGAAGGATAAAAAATTATCCTTCAAAAACATTTTAAACAATTTAAAAAATTATCCTTCAAAAACATTTAAAAAAATTGTTTCAATTGCTAAGCACTCTTATTTGAGACTGGCAATAACGTGTGTTGCTCAGTTTTGATCTGACAACCAAAAGCAGGTCAGCAAATTTTTGTATCCACAAACATTCTGAAGCTCATGAAAAAAGATGTGAGATCTCTACATGGTGGCCTGAAGTTTCACAATTTTGGTCAACTCACAATACATGAGAATAAGTGTAGTGCTTTTGATACTGCTCCTTAAGGTCAGATTACAAGGAAGGCTGACATTACAATTCTGTTTGAACCATATGTCAGCTCTTCCTTCATGGCTTAAAACATGAAACAAGTTTTCGACCTTCAAAGAACTGAACAAAAACACCATATGTCTTTGACATTTCATGCTCAATAGACAATGTTTTCTGTTCTTAATTTTGACAACATTTTATTTGAGGCATACTACACATGGGACAACATTCTTTTGCTTTTGCTCTCAAAACCAAGGACCTAATCAATTAATGTAGAAGATAAAATAGAAATTGATGCTGGCAATATATAACTTAAGCACAGTTACAGGATATGTTAACTTCCAAAGACAAAAATTGAAGAAAAGCCATAGAATGTTTGGCTATCTCCCTCCTTAGAAGATGTGGCAGGGAATCTAACACATTCCAAATATATTCTCTCATTCAAGGATTTAAATTGAAATTCTGGGCTCTCAAGTAAAATGTTTCAAAGGAATGTTTCTGTGGACTCTGGTGTGGGCTTCATCTCTCCATATGTTGGGTGTACAAACAGTTCAACAGGGCTCAGTGGCAGATACAGCAGCACTATGCTAGCAATGCCATACTCTAGCTGAAGGATTATTTGTGGTCCTGGTACTTTTTCCTCCATTCACACAGAAGAGAGGGCTCAATCTGTACTCTGCCCTCAGGATAGGGTCATTAAAGCAGTGTGCAGGAGATTGGTTCAAGATGGCAGAGTAGAAGGACGTGCTCTCACTCCCTCTTGTGAGAGCACCGGAATCACAACTAACTGCTGAACAATCATCAACAGAAAGACACTGGAACTCACCAAAAAAGATACCCACATCCAAAGACAAAGGAGAAGCCACAATGAGACGGTAGGAGGGGAGGAATCACAATAAAATCAAATACTGTAACCGCTGGGTGGGTGACTCACAAACTGGAGAACAATTATACCACAGAAGTCCACCCACTGGAGTGAAGGTTCTGAGCCCCATGTCAGGTTTCCCAACCTGGAGGTCCAACACGGGAAGAGGAATTCCCAGAGAATCAGACTTTGAAGGCTAGTGGGATTTGATTGCAAGACTTCAACAGGACTGGGGGAAACACAGACTCCACTCTTGGAGGGCACACACAAAGTAGTGTGCGCATGAGGACCTAGGGGGAAGGAGCAGTGACCCCATAGGAGACTGAACCAGACCTACCTGCTAGTGTTGGAGGGTCTCCTGCAAAGGCAGGGGGTGGCTGTGGCTCACTGCCAGGACAAGGACACTGGCAACAGAAGTTCTGGGAAGTACTCCTTGATGTGTGCCCTCCTGGAGACCGCCATTAGCCCCACCAAAGGGTCTGTAGGCTCCAGTGCTGGGTTGCCTTAGGCCAAACAACCAACAGGGAGGGAACTCATCCCCACCCATCAGTAGACAAGTGGATAAAAGTTTTACTGAGCTCTGCCCACCAGAGCAACACCCACCTCTACCCACCACCAGTCCCTCCCATCAGGAAGCTTGCACAAGCCTCTTAGATAGCCTAATCCACCAGAGGGCAGACAGCAGAAGCAAGAAGAACTACAATCTTTCAGCCTGTGGAACGAAAACCACATTCACAGAAATATAGACGAAGATGAAAAGGCAGAGGACAATGTGCCAGATTAAGGAACAAGATAAAACCCCAGAAAAACAACTAACTGAAGTGGAGATAGGCAACTTTCCAGAAAAAGAATTCAGAATAATGATAGTGAAGATGATCCAGGACATCAGATAAAGAATGGAGGCAAAGATCAAGAAGATGCAAGAAATGTTTAACAAAGGCCTAGGAGAATTAAAGAACAAACACCTAGAATAATTAAAGAAGAAACAAACAGAGATAAGCAATACAATAACTGAAATGAAAATTACACTAGAAGGAATCAATAGCAGAATAACTGAGGCAGAAGAACGGATAAGTGACCTGGAAGAAAGAATGTTGGAATTCACTGCCGTGGAACAGAATAAAGAAAAGAGAATGAAAAGAAATGAAGACAGCCTAAGAGACCTCTGGGACAACATTAAACATACCAACGTTCACATTATGCGGGTCCCAGAAGAAGAAGAGGAGAGAAATGACCCAAGAAAATATTTGAAGAGGTCATAGTTGAAAATTCCATAACATGGGAAAGGAAATAGGCACCCAAGTCCAGGAAGCCCAAAGAGTCCCAGGCAGGATAAACCAAAGGAGAAACATGCCGAGACACAAAGTAATCAAATTGACAAAAATTAAAGACAAAGAAAAATTATTAAAAGCAACAAGGGGAAAAGGACAAATAACATACAAGCGAACTCCCATAAGGTTAACAGCTGATTTTGCAGCAGAAACTGTACAAGCCAGAAGGGAGTGGCATGATATATTTAAAGTGATGAAAGGGAAGAACCTGCAACCAAGATGACTCTACCTAGCAAGGATCTCATTCAGATTCGATGGAGAAATCAAAAGCTTTACAGACAAGCAAAAGCTGAGAGAATTCAGCACCACCAAACCAGCTCTACAACAAATGCTAAAGGAACTTCTCTAAGTGGGAAACACAGAGAAGAAAAGGACCTACAAAACCAAACACAAAACAATTAAGAAAATGGTTACAGGAAAATACATATTGATAATTATCTTAAATGCGAATGGATTAAATGCTCCAACCAAAAGACACAGGCTTGCTGAATGGATACAAAAACAAGACCCATATACATGCTGTCAAGAAGAGAAACACTTCAGACCTAGGGACACATACAGACTGAAAGTGAGGGAATGGAAAAAGGTATTCCATGCAAATGGAAATCAAAAGAAAGCTGGAGTAGCAATACTCATATTAGATAAAATAGACTTTAAAATAAAGAATGTTACAAGAACAAGGAAGGACACTACATAATGATCAAGGGATCAATCCAAGAAGAAGATGTAACAATTATAAATATATATGCACCCAACATAGGAGCACATCAATATATACAGCAAATGCTAACAGCTACGAGAGAGGAAATTGACAGTAACACAATAATAGTGTGGGACTTTAACACCTCACTTACACCAATGGACAGATCATCCAGACAGAAAATCAATAAGGAAACAAACGCTTTAAATGACACAATAGTCCAGATAGATTTAATTGATATTTATAGGATACTCCATCCAAAAACAGCAGTTTACACTTTCTTCTCAAGGTCACATGGATCCAAAACCTATGGGATGTAGCAAAAGAAGTTCTAAGAGGGAAGTTTGTTGCAATACAATCCTACCTCAAGAAACAAGAAAAATCTCAAATAAACAATCTAACCTTACACCTAAAGGAGCCAGAGAAAGAACAAACAAAACCCAAAGTTAGTAGAAGGAAAGAAATCATAAAGATCAGAGCAGAAATAAATGAAATAGAAACAAAGAAAACAATAGCATAGATCAATAAAGCTAAAAGCTGGTTCTTTGATAAGATGAACAAAAATGATAAACGTTTAGCCAGACTCATCAAGAAAAAGAGGGAGTAGACTCAAATCACTAAAATTAGAAATGAGAAACGAGAAGTAACAACAGACACCGCAGAAATACAAAGCATCATAAGAGAATACTACAAGCAACTCTATGCCAATAAAATGGACAACCTGGAAGAAATGGACAAATTCTTAGAAAGGTATAACCTTCCAAGAATGAACTAGGAAGAAATAGAAAATATGAACAGACCAATCACAAGGAATGAAATTGAAAGTGTGATCAAAATTCTTCCAACAAACAAAAGTCCAGGACCAGATGGCTTCACAGGTGAGTTCTATCAAACATTTAGAGAAGAGCTAACACCCATCCTTCTCAAACTCTTCCAAAAATTTCAGAGAAAGGAACACTCCTAAACTCATTCTATGAGGCCACCATCACCCTGATACCAAAACCAGACAAAGATACTATAAAAAAAGAAAATTACAGACCAATATCACTGATGAACATAGATGCAAAAATCCTCAACAAAATACTAGTAAACAGAATCCAACAACACATTAAAAGGATCATACACCATGATCAAGTGGGATTTATCCCAGGGATGCAAGGATTCTTCAATATATGCAAATCAATCAATACGATACACCACATTAACAAATTGAAGAAGAAAAACCATATGATCATCTCAATAGATGCAGAAAAAGCTTTTGACAAAATGCAACATTATTTATGATAAAAAAAAACTCTCCAGAAAGTGGGCATAGAGGGAACCTACCTCAACATAATAAAGGCCATATATGACAAACCCACATCAAACATCATTCTCAATGGTGAAAAACTGAAAGCATTTCCTCTAAGATCAGGAACAAGACAAGGATTCCACTCTCACCACTACTATTCAACAAAGTTTTGGAAGTCCTAGCCATGGCAATCAGCGAAGAAAAAGAAATAAAAGGAATAAAAACTGGAAAAGAAGAAGTAAAACTGTCACTGTTTGCAGATGACATGATACTATACATAGATAATCCTAAAGATGCCACCAGAAAACTTCTAAAGCTAACCAATGAATTTGGTAAAGTTGCAGGATACAAAATTAATGCACAGAAATCTCTTGCATTCCTATACACTAACAACAAAAGATCAGGAAGAGAAATTAAGGAAACAATCCCATTCACCACTGCAACAAAAAGAATAAAATACCTAGGAGGTAAAAGACCTGTACTTAGAAAACTAAAAGACACTGATGAAAGAAATCGAAGCTGACACAAACAGATGGAGAGATATACCATGTTCTTGGATTGGAAGAATCAATATTGTGAAATGACTATACTACCCAAAGCAATCTACAGATTCAGTGCAATCCCTACCAAACTACCAATGACATTCTTCACAGAATTAGAACCAAAAATTTTACACTTTGTATGGAAACACAAAAGACCCTGAATATCCAAAGCAATCCTGAGGAAAAAAAACGGAGCCAGAGGAATCAGACTCCCTGACTTCAGAGTATACTACAAAGCTACAGTAATCAAGACAATATGGTGCTGGCACAGAAACAGAAATATAGATCAATGGAGCAGGATAGAAAGCCCAGAGACAAACCCATACACCTATGGTCACCTAATGTATGACAGAGGAGGCAAGGATATACAATGGAGAAAAGACAGTCTCCTCAATAAGTGGTGCTGGGAAAACTGGACAGCTACATGTAAAAGAATGAAATTAGAACACTCCCTAACACCCTACACAAAAGTAAACTCAAAATGGATTAAAGACCTAAGTGTAAGACCCACACTATAAAACTCTTAGAGGAAATTAGAACACTCCTGAACACCCTACACAAAAATAAACTCAAAATGGATTAAAGAACTAAATGTAAGACTGGACACTATAAAACTCTTAGAGGAAAACATAGGAAGAACACTGTTTGACATAAATCACAGCAAGATCTTTTTGGACCAACCTCCTAGAGTAATGGAAATAAAAATAAATAAATAAATAAATGGGACCTAATGACACTTAAAAGCTTTTGCACAGCAAAGGAAACTATAAACAAGACAGAAAGACACCCCTCAGGATGGGAGAAAATATTTGCAAGCGAATCAACAGACAAAGGGTTAATCTCCAAAATATATAAACAACTCATGCAGCTCAATATTGAAAAAACAAACAACCTGCGGCTTCCCTGTTGGCGCAGTGTTTAAGAATCCACCTGCCAATGCAGGGGACCCAGGTTCAAGCCCTGGTCCGGGAAGATCCCACGTGCTGCGGAGCAACTAAGCCCCCATGCCACAACTACTGAGCCTGCACTCTAGAGCCCACAAGCCACAACTACTGAAGCCCATGCACCTAGAGCCCATGCTCCACAAGAGAAGCCACCACAATGAGAAGCCCACACAACACAACGAAGAGTAGCCCCCTCTCACTGCAACTAAAAAAGAAAGCCTGCACGCAACAACAAACACCCAGTGCAGCCATAAATAAATAAATCCCAATCCAAAAATGGGCAGAAGACCTAAATAGACACTTCTCCAAAGAAGACATACAGATGGCCAAGAGGCACATGAAAAGGTGCTCAACATCTCTAATTATCAGAGAAATGCAAATGAAAACTACAATGAGGTATCACCTCACACCACTTAGAATGGGCATCATCAGAAAATCTACAAACAACAAATGCTGGAGAGGGTGTGGAGAAAAGGGAACCCTCTTGCACTGTTGGTGGGAATGTAAATTGATACAGCCATTATGGAGAACAGTATAGAGGTTTCTTAAAAAATTAAAAATAGAATTACCATATGACCCAGCAATCCCACTACGGGGCATATACCCTGAGAAAACCATAATTCAAAAAGACACATGCACCCCAATGTTCATTGCAGCACTATTTACAATAGCCAGGTCATGGAAGCAACCTAAATGCCCATTGACATATGAATGGATAAAGAAGATGTGATACATATATCAAAAAAATGGAATTTTACTCAGCTATAAAAGCGAACAAAATTGGGTCATTTGTAGAGACGTGGGTGGATCTAGAGACTGTCATACAGAGTGTAGTAAGTCAGAAAAACAAATATCGTATATTAATGCATATATGTGGAACCTAGAAAAATGGTACAGATGAACCGGTTTGCAGGGCAGAAATAGAGACACAGATGTAGGGAACAAATGTATGGACACCGAGGGTGGAGGGCAGGGGTGGGGTGGTGGTGGTGGTGGTGCGGTGAATTGGGAGATGGGGATTGGCATATATACCCTAATATGTATAAAATAGATAATAAGAACCTGCTGTATAAAAAAATAAAATAAAGCAGTGTGCAGATGGGGAAAAAACGGAGTCAATTTTCAGCTTCTGAGTTTCAAAATTAACTCTGGAAATACATAGGAGGCAATAGCTTTAAAGAAAAAGTTTTCGTATCTCAAAAGGCCAGATGCTGAAGGAATCAAAGCATAAAGTTAATGCCAAAAAGAACATATTTGGAAGAATACATAAGATATAAGAGCAAATTTCTGTTGCTCCAGTGATTTTAAAATATCCCTCTGAAATGGGGGTGAAGCTGAATTTGAGAATCATCAAGTATGAGAGGGTGATGTGGGCTCTGAGAAGAGGTAAACATGGGGCAACAGAACCCCTATAGGTTTGGGGTCCCAAAGTAGGGGGGACTTGTACCCTACTTCCCATTATGAGCCCTGGAGATGGCAGCCTTGCCGGACTCCCACCCCACAACATAATGTGCAAGCTTTAGCAGAGAGATGGCTAAGTGGATGACAGTGCTGGAGACAGAAACAGTTAGTTGGTCACAGTCCTAGTGTAGTGTGGTAGAACAGGGCAACATTTTATAAGCCCCCAAAAGGGTGGAATTTAGATGAGAAAGAGCTGGTGAACTTGAAGAGACCTCAAATGACAGATGATGGGATTCTAGAAATAAACACAGGTATTACCCACAGACAAGATAGGAAACTGGGATGTCCAGCATGTCATCATGGAGGGTTGACAGTGACCAGGAACTGTCATCGGACCACAGACCATGACATTTCAACAGATGCAAGCATGGATAGATGCCACATGAGGGCCAGGCTCTACCCACGGTACTCTGCCTTAGTGCTATGTAATCCTCCAGAACTGAGATGCAACCTGGGAGAAAGGGGAGAGGGAAAATTCTGCACTGCTCTAGATTGAATGACCAATGGCCACAAAAAGGATTCTGAGGATCAGGAAAGTTCCATTATAGAGAATATATTTGTACTAAAATTGTCATATCTGCACGTTTGTGGCCCAACATCTCATACTCACTTCACATATAAAAGTCTAACTTGAGTAGATCAGCTGCTGTCTAACTAGATACAGGAAGCAGTCACTAAGTTTCAAGATTACAGAGGGAAAGAGAAAGACTGACACCTGAGGAAGGAAGCAATGTTATTTCCAGTCTTGTAATGTAGTCTTTTCCATAGTTACTTAACATATCAATATTTGCTTGTCTGATACAGGATTTGGCAATCCATGGCTCCTGGACCAAATCCAGCCTGCCAGCTGCCTATTTTGTAAAGCTTGCCAATTAAAATTGTTTTAATATTTTCAAATGGTTGTAAACAAATCAAAAGAAAATCATATAAAATTCAAATTTCAATGTCTGGAAATAAAATTTTATCGGAAAATAGCCACACCTATTTGTTTGTGTAAAGTAGCTTTTGCACTACTATAGCAAAATTAAGTAGTTACAACAGACCATATGACCCTGACAACCCAGTATTTTTGCCATCTATTCATTTACAGAATAAGTTTGACAACCCCAGATCTAGTAGCAAACTCCCTGGTTGAACAGTCAATAGAACTCAACTCATCATATATGTTTGCTAGGATTCCCTGGCAGTTGGATATTAAATTAATCAAGCTGTTTCTTAATTCGAGTGAGTTATTGTATGTAAAAGTCTTAGGAGCAGAGTCTGACACATGGTAAACACCATCTAAGTGATAGTTAGTCTTCTCATTTGTGATCTTGCATAATTTGAAACTGTACCTCTAGCTGCTGCTAGGATTTACTTCTATGGTTTCAATATTATTATTTTATTTTTTAAAGTCGAAGAACCAAGTTTCTATTCAATTTGCTATTAGTTAAAGTAAAAAGTCATCTAAATGTTGCAAGTCAAACCAGTAAAAGTCAATCATCATGCCTTGTTTACTCTGAAATATGAACCTAAATTATGAAAAGATGTCACTACTGTTCCAATATTGTTTCCAATAGAATAATAATAGTAACAGTAGCTAGCATCTATTTCATGCCTTCCAAATGTTAAGCATTTTAAATGCATATTTTCACTTTAATGACATCCCTACAAGTTACTGCTATCCACCGTCTATAAATGGAAAACTTGGGCTCAAAAAGACGAAGGAACTTGCTCACAGTTGTGGTTCATAAGTGGCAGACCCAGATCCGAGTACTAGTCTAAATCTGTGGTCTCCCCTCTAAACCGTATGGCATTTTCTTTACGATTTCTAGCTTCGTGTATCATTCACTCCTCTACTTAGTTTTCTTTCGAGAAAAACTCCCATTAGCAAGCTAGTTAAGGAGAGCTAGAAGTCTAATTGGTGACCAGAAGCAAATTTAATTCTGTGAGCCAAGACCCTGTGTAGTAAGGAAATTCACAGCCATGCCCTCTTCAGCACCGCTTAATTGCCTCCTGTGGGAAGCAGCAGTTGGGGGTGTCCATTGACTTCCTGTGGTGGCAGTTTGGAATACAGCAGAGATCACTTACTGGCTGAACCTGACCGGACTGACTGCACAGCAGCCCGGTGATACAGCGGAGGCGGGAGAAGAGCGGGTGCTCAGAAGCGGCCCTCGGCTCCCTCCCCTGGAGGCACACAGGGCGGGGGTCTTGGTGAAGGTCTTTCTTGACGGCTACTTGCGGAGGTATGGATTCAGGATTTGTTCCTAGTGTCCAAGACTTTGATAAGAAACTTACAGATGCTTATGCTTACCTACAAATCTTGATAGAACAGTTAAAGCTTTTTGATGACAAACTTCGAAACTGCAAAGATGATGAATGGAGAAAGAAAACTGAAACTCTCAAAGAGACAACAAATAGCATGGTAGAATCAATTAACGCTGCTGCTGCAGATCGCTGAAGACCAGTGTAATGCGGAGAAGCACGCAGACGGAATTATAAGTCCCATTAATCCTGTGGATGAAATATATCAACCTAGTCCCTTGGAACCTGTGAACAACACAATGCCTTCCCAGACTGTCTTACCTCCAGAACCTTCTCAGCTGTGTAAGTCAGAGCAGCGTCCATCTTCTCTACCAGTTGGACCTTGTATTAGCTACCTTGGGACATCATCAGACTCCATCACCAAACAGTACAGGCAGTGGGCACTCACCACCCAGTAGCAGTCTCACTTCTCCAAGCCATGCCAGCTTGTCTCCAAACACAGTCCCAGAGTTCTCTTATTCTAGCAGTGAAGATGAATTCTATGATGTGGATGAATTCCATCAGAGTGGCTCATTCCAAAAGCACTTAATAGATTCCTCTGGATCTGCCTCAGTCTTGACACACAGCCGCTCAGGAAATAGTCTAAAGCACCCAGATGCCACGGAATCACTTAATTCTTCCATGTCCAATGGAACAAGTGATGCTGACCTTTTCGATTCACATGATGATATAGATGATGAAGGGGAGGCAGGGTCGGTGGAAGAGCACAAGAGAGTTATCGTGCATCTGTTGTCACAGGTTAGGCTTGGAATGGATCTTACTAAGGTAGTTCTTCCAACATTTATTCTTGAAAGAAGATCTCTTTTAGAAATGTATGCAGACTTTTTGCACATCCGGACCTGTTTGTGAGTATTAGTGACCAGAAGGATGCCAGAGATCGAATGGTTCAGGTTGTAAAATGGTACCTCTCAGCGTTTCACGCAGGAAGGAAAGGATCGGTTGCCAAAAAGCCATACAACCCCATTTTCGGCGAGAACTTTCAGTGTCACTGGACATTACCAAAATGATACTGAAGAGAACTAGTTTCAGAAGGAACAGTTCCCTGGGTTTCCAAGCATAGCGTAACATTTGTGGCTGAGCAGGTTTCCCATCATCCACCCGTTTCAGCCTTTTATGCTGAATGTTTTAACAAAAAGATACAATTCAATGCTCATATCTTGACCAAATCAAAATTCCTTGGGATGTCAACTGGGGTGTACAACATAGGACAGGGCTGTGTCTTGTGTCTAGACCATGATGAACATTACATTCTCACATTTCCCAATGGTTATGGAAGGTCTATCCTCACAGTGCCCTGGGTGGAACTAGGCGGAGAATGCAATATTAATTGTTCCAAAACTGGCTATAGTGCCAATATCATCTCCCACACTAAACCTTTCTAAGGGGGCAAGAAGCACGGAATTTCTGCTGAGATTTTTTCTCCAAATGACAAGAAGTCCTTCTGCTCAGTTGAAGGGGAATAGAATGGTGTAATGTATGCAAAATACTCAACAGGGGAAAATATCTGGTTTTCATAGATAACAAGAAGTTGCCTATAATCAAGAAGAAAGTGAGGAAGTTGGAACATGAGAATGAGTAGGAATCCCGCTGCCTTTGGGAGGATGTCACTTTCAACTTAAAAATCAGAGACATTGATGCAGCAACTGAAGCCAAGCATAGACTTGAAGAAAGACAAAGAGCAGAAGCCCGAGAAAGGAAGGAAAAGGAAATTCAATGGGAGACAAGGTTATTTCATGAAGATGGAGAACGCAGGGTTTATGATGAACCAAGATGACTGCTCCTTTTCCAAATCCCACGTTATAAATCCCAGTCTCAGACTCTGCACTCTAGTATTGCTGTTGAGATATACAACATCTGTTTCCTAGTTCATATAATCTTGGGTTTTATACATACATGTATACATATATATAATATAGGTGATGCCAGATTTTTCATAAATACACCATCTACTGTAAATATTGATTCCTCTGAGCTGTTTTAGAAAATTTAGCACAACATATTAAAATCACGTGTTAGGAAATTTCATGGTCTCACCTACAATAACTTTTATTTTGGAATTGAACTATTATTAAATTGTATCTAACTCTGGACTACAGTTTAATTATACTCAGAGCTTCTTAAGGCTTCATAAAGTAATTTTTCCAACAACAACAACAACAACAAAAAAGATGCACTTACTGATTTGTCTTGTGACATCCAGACACGATTTTCTTGACCTTTGCTTGCCAGGAAGGTGCCATGACTGCTGTTCTTTCCAAGAGGATAGCTTGACTGAAAAGGTTAGTGAGCCCTCACACCCTTGACTTTAACAGGGAAGCTGCCTATTCTTTGCTGGACATTTTGATTTTCATGACGCCACCTCTTTGATCCCCAATAAGTATATTCTGGGCATGATAGGCTTCAATATTGTCTTCAAAAGTTCATTATTTAAAACCTGAAGATAACATAATAGTTTCAACCTAATTTTCTAAATTAGCTAATTTATTAGCCCATCTGAGAGTATATTCAACTGATAATTATTTTCTTCCCTCACACATACTGCCTCAAATTGAATTTGCCAGTCTCTGGTGGTGTGTTAGGGACTTTTCTCTCTGCCAAACTGAGATTTTTTTTAAGGTGTTGATTAATAACCACCCCCATGTTTGAGGCTTTATAATACCCCACACAATTGTTGCTTAATAAATCTTTCTTGGCTGCCTCAGAACTTTTTAATGATCTTTCCAAATATGTTTAAACAATTTGATTCATTTCAGCCTAAGTTGAACAACAAAGTCATGTGCTAAGCAGACACAAAATGACGAAGATATCATCCCTGTCCTGGGGCTGCTTTACTAGTCAGAATGGTACTAAGGTAAAGGCTCAGTGCTTGCCCTCGAATACACTGAGTATATGAGTTGAATTGTGCCCCCCCAAAGATATGTTAATGTCCTGATCCCTGGCACCTGGGAAAGTGATCCTATTTGTAAGTAGGGGCTTTGCAGATGTAATCAATATAAGATGAAGTCATTAGGGTGAACCCTAATTCAATATGACTGGTGTCCCTATGAGAAGAGGGAAGTTTAGACACACACACAGGGAGAACGCCATGTGAAGACAGAGGCAGAGATTGGAGTTCTGCTGCCACTAACCAAGGCACACCTGGAGCTGCCAAGAGCTGGAAGAGGCAAGGAAGGAGCCTCCCCTAGAAGCTTTGCAGGGAGCATGACCCTGCTGATCCCTTGGTTTTGGACTTCTAGGCTCCAGAACTGTGAAAGGATAAGTTTCTGCAGTTTTAAGGCACCCAGTTTGTGGCACTTTGTTATGGCAGCCCTAGGAAGCTAATGTCGTGGATATACAAGTCCTATACACAAATGACTATGGCAAAAAGTGAGGGTGCAGGATCCTAAAAGCGGCATAAAAATGTGAGAAGACTCAGAATTGGGAATCAAGAAAAGTTTCCTGGGGCAAAAACACAAGATCTAGATATGTAGGAATAGTAAGGTTGGGACATCTGGAAAGGGGGAGCAGGGCTTTCTAGATAAAGCCTTCAATTGCATGGATATTGGATAGCAAAGGGATAGATGATAAGAGACCTTCAATTGCATGGATATTGGATAGCAAAGGGATAGATGATAAGAGACCTTCAATTGCATGGATATTGGATAGCAAAGGGATAGATGATAAGAGACCTTCAATTGCATGGATATTGGATAGCATAGGTTGAAGAGGAGAAAGATTTGGAGGCAAGGAGAGCAGTTAATAGGCTATTACAGTAGCCTAGGATACAGGCAATGAGGAATTGATCTGTCAATAGGATAGTTGTAATGATAACTGAAAGGAAAAGAGATATGAATGAATCACAGAGGTACAATGGATATCACTGGACTACTAACTTGGACTTGGGAGATGAGGTACAGGCAAGAATTATATCTGTTCTCTCTTGCCACAATAATCCTATGTAACAAAACCTTAGTGACATACAACGACAAACTTTATTTTTGCTCATGTGTTTATGGGTTGGCTGGATAGGCCCACTATCTGAGTTGGGCTGGTGGAGGGGAAGAAGTCCTGATTCAGGCATCTGCTGACCTTGGCCGGGCTCTCATACATCTGGGGCCCCAGCTGGGACAACAGGGCTGAATTGCTCTTTCAGTGTCTCATCCTCTAGCAGGCTGGCGCAGGCATGTCCTCAAGGTGAAGGCAAAGAAGCAAGAGTGTGAGCAGAAATGTGAAGTATGTTTTAAGACTCTATTTGCATCATATTGGTCTCACTGGCCAAAGAAAATCACACGATGAAGCCCATGTTCAGAGTGGGAAGGGACCACAAAGTTACAGAGCAAAGGATATTGATAAAGGGAGGCCACTAATTGGGGCCATTAATGCAATCAGTCCGCTACAGGAGTTCAAAATGATTTCAAAGTTTTGAGGCAGGAATAATAAAACTGTTGCCCTAATAAAGTCCTAGTCTTCCTTCAAAACTCAATTCAAGCGTCACTTCTGTAATATCTTGCCCACAGCTCCTCTGGGTTATCACTGCTTCTTATATTTCCGTTATTTAAACGATCATGCATTATATTTGCCTGTTTTTGTGTCTGCCTCCTTATACTTAGTTGTGTCTCCTCGACATCGTAGGCCATACTGCTCTGCAGTCTCAAGGTCTAGGTTCAAATGCTAGCTCCATACCTTCCTATCAAGTTACTCTCTGGGTGTCTCTATCTGTAAAAGGGGAATACAAGCAATGTCAACCATAGTCGCTGGTGTGAGAATGATACAAAGTAATGTGTGAAAAGCCCAAGAAATGTTAATGATTGTTAGGATTATATGTCATTATTTTATTTTCATTGATAAATGCCCTGTGCAGTTCTTAACACATGAAGTCATTTTTAAATCTTTTGAATAAATTAATTAACTAACAGATGAAATATATGGGATGAAGTGGGTGCTACCGAACATGAAAGACAAAAGGGGGGTATTTCATGGAATGGGCATGAGGCAAAAGGGGATAGAATTAAGAGAATCAAAGGAAAAGCTAGTCTTGGAAAGAGAAAGGACTTTTTGCCTGACTAAGTATATGTATTTTGAAAGTCTTCCTTGAAAATCAAGCATTTTAACTAGGCACCGTTGTAGTTTTGGTTCTTGATCTTGTTTTTTGCTGTTTTAATATGGTTAAAGGTACACAGGGCACATCAGATGGGACTTTCTCTAGTTCACTGGGGAGCAAGGAAAACCTACCTATCATATCCCGATAGCATGTTTGTTTTACCTTCTAAATGTAATGGGACATAGACAGTATTTATAAAGGTCACAGGCTGTTTCTTAATAAACATGCATCATTTGCAATATAAAGAGAAGAATGACATCTTTACAGATATTAAAAGACAGGCTCTTCACCAGGTTTTACGAAACACAGCAGATAACCGCTTTGCTTGTCTTGTTTAAACAGTCGCTTTCTTGACTTGACAGTTGGGGCACAAGTATATTTATGCCCCCACGTAATCGGTCCACACTGCTTACGACTAGATGAGGAGTAAATAAAGAGCAATATACTTAATAATGACCTGCTAGGAATAACCAGGAAAAGAGCACTGGGAGAATGGGAAGCCATACTGTACTTCCACAGTCTTCATGTTTTAGAATAGGATTCCTATCAGAGTTAAATGTGTGCCATTTCAGAATTAAGAATAAGAGAAAGTTAGAGTTGAACGGGAAATTAAAGATTCCTTTCATTTGTCTGATGAACAGTGTTAGAGACGCCGGGGAATTTGCCCAAGGACACGAAGAGGAAGAGCCCGGTAGGATTGTGCTGGTTCACTGGTTTAAGGCCAGTATTGAGAAGTATCTGGTGTTCAGTAAGTACTTACCCAGAGAATAACCAACTAAATAAAAATACTTGATTGAAACTCTTATATTCTGACTTATAGCTCAAACATTAAACATAATTGTGGCTTTCTATTTTGAATGAGAAATTATAAAGAATATGTAATATGCCATCATTTTAAACAAGAAATTGTTTTTATTTCTCTTTAAAAATGCTCTTTAATATTTATCTTAACAATGTCTAAGAAAGAAGCTAAAACAGGAAAAGTGCAGTATTGAACTCAAGGATAACTGGAGCTACCAAAAAGGATCATTTTAAGTGAGCCCACCTAAAATGAAAATGAATAATTTTATATTATATTATGAAAAGAGATCAATTATCTTTTAATCTTGAAAACTGAAACTATGAATCATGAAAATAAGTTGATTTAATTTGTATCTTTACACTTCTTGTTATAATTGCAATTTTGCACTAATTTTTAGAAGAAATCAACAATGAATCAAGTGTTCACTGGTTTGTGTAAGAAATATTTTTTCTAAGAAAACTGTGCTATGGCACATTCTACCCTTCAAATTTGAATTTCATATCACAGATGCAAAGAGGCTTATTTTTGTTTTCCACATTCACCCCTTAATCTTTTTTTTTTTTTTTTTTTGTGGTACGCGGGCCTCTCACTGTTGTGGCCTCTCCCTTTCCGGAGCACAGGCTCTGGACGCGCAGGCTCAGCGGCCATGGCTCAAGGGCCCAGCCGCTCCACGGCATGCGGGATCTTCCCGGACCGGGGCACAAACCCGTGTCCCCTGCATCGGCAGGCGGACTCTCAACCCCTGCGCCACCAGGGAAGCCCACCCCTTAATCTTTTGGTTTTCAAATCATTCCCTATCGAAAGCCCATCATGTACAGACCATGTTGCTTCTCTCCTCTGATCTGAGCCTCACATTTAACTGGCCATGTATGTATGAGAGTCAAGCAGTTTTCCCAGGTAACTTTGTAAAGCTTGACTCTTGCACTTTCACTCTTCAATCAAACTGTATTGTATTGTTGGATAACATAAGCACATGATAATCTTCAAGGCACTGACTGATCATATGACAAGATGCTGACTGACATCCATACCGGTGTTACAAAAGGAGGGATATTCGAGTGGGCATTAATTTTCTTGGTGCTTAGTTACTAATTAATATTTTTGTATTTTGACAATTTGTCCTCCTTAACACAACATGGTTGTCTATTTTCAGATAACAAATAAATAAGTGGATAATATTTTTGAGCATTTATAAAAATTATATAATGTCTTTATATAAAGTTCCAGGGAATCAATTGGTTGTGTCCAAAATATCATAGACATCACCTTCAAATGGAATTTTCTGAGAAGCATTACTTTGGGAATTACCTTAGAATGATAATCCTGCCTCACTTCAACACCTATAAGCACAACTGTCTAAAGTCTATTATCTCTACCACACCTGACTTCAAGATTCACCCATCAAATGAGTTTTTACAGAAAGTCTCCACTTTGCCAATTAAACGAAGTTTAGAGTCCCTAAGAAAAGAACAATTTAAACTTAAAGAACATGACATTTCTTCCGCCAGGCTCTAAGAATAAAGCTTCCCCCACCTATTTTCAGTCTTGACTTCACTTTCTGAAGGTTTGAAAGTGATTTCACCAACAGATGTGTACTCATTGACGCTGCCTTTTTGGGTGAGATAAAAGTTATGCTATGCAGTTTTTACTAGTATTTATATACTTTATATAAGATTATGTATATTAGCTTCCTGTCCTAAACTGCAGTTTAAAAATGACAGGCTGACTTTTTAACAGTAGGGATCATAAGCCTTCAAACATCTTAAATGACTCCATACTACTTACATATATCTTGACTTAATTTATTATAGCCAAAATAAACATAGACTCTAAGTTGAATAAAATAACCTTTCCCCCCTCCTTATATAACTTATCTAGTTGTATAACTTACAGAGAAAGACAACATTACAAGAGTCCTAGTTCATGATTTATTCAAATACTAAGAACCATAATCCTAACAGCAAGAAATGCAAATCCTTGTGATTATTCTCTATTCAGTACAGGGAAAAAATACTTTCTGACCAGTCTATTTTGTATGAATTCTGATACTACAGTTTCATTTATCTTTCCACATAAATTTCAATATAAGTATTCTGAAAGCCTTTAAAAAAATTAGTATACATGCTATAAAAATGCTTGACTGGACACACATTTTTACATTGGCAATAATATTTGATGAGCTTTCTCATAAATATGAAGAACCAGTCTCTTATTTCAACTTAATTTAACTGCAATCCAGCAAGTATTTATTAAGCACCTGCCTCAAGGTAGCAATTGTGGAGATGTAAAAGATTATAAGATTTATTTTCTCCCTCAGATTATAATCTGTGGAGGAAACAATGTTTACAGATCTGAAACTATCACAGGCTTAAGAGATGAATTATAGTTGGCTCAAAGTTCAGTGACACCCCCCAAAGACAGCTACCTAGGTGCCCTTTTAATATTTAAGTATAATAACTTTGCTTTTTCTCATGTGCTATGAAAAACCCAGGAACCACTCCAATAGCTGAGAATCATTGGTGAGGCATTTCCCCTGGTGTCCTCTTGCTTCAGTTTTCTGATTCTATTCTTCAGTAGGTTACACTTGCCATCTCACTCTGTAGCTGCTGCCCTTGGTCTGCACAGCTTTGCTCCCCACTGGCCATTGCTCTGATCCCTTCACTCCTCCAGAATACCATTGACACAGGATGAGTTTTATTTAAGATTTGGCATAGTGGAAGGTGCAGCTTTCAGCATAGGACAGACATTAATTGAAAACGAAATGCTTGTATTCTTCATCCTGTCCCAGGCGTGGGTAACTGTCCATTGTCCATGCTTCCCTAGAGATATTACCTTAGCTATATTTTCTCAGGCTCCCCTGTCACCTCTTCTTCTCCAGTATTTCCGAGCTTCCTCCTCTCTCTCATACACAATCTCAGGTAATCCATATTTCTGCTCTTTAATCTGAAGAATCTGGCACTCCTTCAGTAATCCATGTTACAGGGAAGCTTCACTATTGCTAAAGAGTCTATTGGGGTTTTTTTCCCTAAAAAAAGAATCATCTCCCCTTATATGAAAATTCCACTTGTCTAGTATATGAAAAGTGGTTGTAGTCAGTTCTTGCTTTGCATATAATTTTTTATCTTCATAATTACATGAGCAAGTGAGAATGAGCAAGAAAGAGCTCTCCCCAGGCTGACTTGTCCGTAAGGCTTCGTGGAGGAAATGGGAATTGGGCCAGATCAAAGGGTCATTGGTATTTGAGTAGATTGAAAAGAGGAAGATATTCCTGCACAGCAGAACAAACAAATAAGGGTTGAGATAGGGAATTGTGCCTGATTCATGTGGGAGAGTGAGAGGAGAGTTACTTAACTAGAAATTGAGATGTGGTGAATAGTAGAATATGAACTCAGAGAAATAGTTTGGTAACTAATTATAGCATAAACTAGAGAGCGTGAAAAAAATTTAAACTTGGAACAATAGAAAACAAGAAATAGAGGCTTTGTGGGATTCCTTAACAGAAGTGCGACATGGTAAATAAATATTTGGAGAAAGTTAGTCGTGATGTAACAGAGATGGGATGATGGTATGAGAGCCTGGAGGCAGAGACGTCAGTTTGTATGACATGGCAGTAACTGTGAGGGTAGGCTGAGGAAATGAGCCAGCCTGGTGATACTGAAGGGAGGAGACTTGTGAGAAACGAGAAATAATGCAAAGGATCCATCCTGCTTAGGCTTAAGGCTGCTGACCAGCAACACAGCCCCGATGCATTTAGCGATGAGCTGGGACAGGGAAGTGAAGAGGAGAGTAGGAGATATTTACCCTCCAAACTACAGGGGTTGTATCAAAGCTACAAGTTAGTGGTAATTTTCTACTCAGGTTGCCTCTGAAGACTTTTCTTTTGTATCTCTCCAAACTTATGTAACACTGTTTGCTAATATAATTATGGATAATTTAAAAATATGCATGCATTTTAATCTTTTACAAACAATTTTTGTTGTTTTTTATAACAAAGGTAATGAATGTTGATTGAAGAAAATGTATAAAAGAAACCTAAAATCAAAACATTAATGATCCACCGTCTATAGATATACCCTGCTAGTATTCTGCCATTAAATATACTGTATTTTTAACAGATTAATGCATAACACATCAAAGTCGATTTTGTCTTCTTCATAGTTCATATTGCTTTCTAAACTACGGCTTCTAAAATTTTTTAAAAGGACAAGTTTATTAAGCTTTCTGTCTTTTGTTTTCCCCATTTCAACCAATAAAGAAAAGAACACTTGGCACTAGTCTTGCCAGGGTACAATGGTTAAAGAAGGGAAACTGGGAAGACAAAGCAAGTTTCTGAGAAAGAGCTTCATCAACAGAAATGTGTTTCAGGTTTTGTGATTCCATTCTTTTTGGCCCATGACATTAACCTTCTCAGAAACTTTATGTTTTCAAATGATTCATGTTTAATAAAGATAAGCATTGGGAACGTACCTTGAAGGCAAAAAAGATATCTTGTACGCTGAATTTACACTGACCTCAAGATCCATAAATATTTGGTTTTTAGGCACTAGATTCTGAAGAGAGGTTTCCGCTCTGCCACTTAGGTAGCCAGGAATGAAAAAAACATAATAAAATAACACTGTTTGAAACCAAAGACAACAGAATATTCTGGGACATCATTTATTTTGTTTAGTAACTCTAGCTATAGAAAACTCAGCAAATCCTACAGAGAACTATTCCTTAGAATGGAAAACTATTTTCTGTCCATAAATGATGACATTATTTCTAAAGAGGAATGCCTTGCCCTATCTTCTAAGGGTTCTAAACATAGCCAAAAGTCAATTTAAAACTCTGCTATAAGTTATAATGTTTTTAACAGTATAACCATTGCTTTTCTAGTCTCAGGTCTGACAATAAGACATATTTCTTACTTTCAAAAGTTGTATAGACCTTCACAATTTCCTGGAAATAAGATGTCTAGGAAGAAAGAATGAGCTAGCTTGGTAAAGTAACTTGGGGATTTGAGATAAGATCTGGTGCGTATTTGTCAATGACTAGTGTGTTGCCCTTACGAAGGTCATTTAATCTCTCTATATTTGGAACTTGATGTTAATATGCTTTCAACCATTCTTCTCATTTAGCTAAGCCATTACTTACATGGAATACTAGAAAAAATCAAAGCAACAATGGTTTTTAAGCACAGAGCATGTAAAAGACTGTCTACACGCTAAGCATAGTTACCCACCCCTCACACAGGGAAGTCAAGCTGTTCAACCCACGGGATGGCTTCACTTCGCACATTTGAAAATGGACTCCTAGTGATCTAAGAGCAAAACAAAACAGCCACATGCTTTTGACCTTTTCAGTACTCAAAAATGCTTAGGAGCAATTTTAACTGAGTGATACTATGGATAAATTGCCTCAAACAATTTCACTTCTTAGAAAGAGAAGGAATAGGTCAAAGCAACGCACACATAGTTCTGCATGAATATCCATTGACACTTTCAAATTGGAAAGAACTTTCAAGACATTATCCTCAGCCTCCTATTTACCTTCCCTTCCCTTAAAGAGGTGTATGGCCCCAGTACTTTGTACCATGCAGTGCTTTTATTTCCATGAGTTGAAGAGGGCACCCATCCTAGAATATATTCTACCCAGACAGGGAGGTCAGAGGATAGGCAAAAAGAACTAGCTGTAGATTCGTTATCTGGTTCTGTGACTTCCAGTATAGCGTTAAAATTCAACTTTCTATTCTCAGGCAATACCAGTATTCAGAGTTGTACCCTATCAACTTACAGTTTGAGAAGAGGGCCACTTATTGTTCATACATTGTGAAAGGAAACAAAAGTTAGGTCACCAGAGGGCAATCGGTCTATTCTTATTTTCTGATAAGCAACGAACATTTATCGAACACCCACTATATGCCCAGTGCTGTGCTTGGCCCTGCTGGGAAAACATAAAGATACGTTAGGTCTCTTTCCTCAAGAACTTTCATTTAATGAAGAGAAAAGATGAAAATACATCACATAGGGGCTGCTTAGCAGACAAAATGAGGTCCAGTGGATCAGCAGCCTCAGTTCACCTGAGGCTAGCTAGAAATACGGACCCTCTGGCGCCGCCCTAGCCCTATTGACTTGGAAACTGCAGCTGAACAAGATCCCCAGCTGATGCACATGAAAGTGTGAGAAGTGGTGACAGACAGAACAATGTTTTCTCCCCCCACAAATCTCCCCCCACATTAGAGGTGGCCACCGGCCCAACCGCACGCTGAGACTATGAATGGGCACGTTCTTGGCGGACAAGGAATCATTTGAATGAAATATGCCTAGAAAGCTGGAGAGACATAGACAGGCTTAGCAAAGAGGCTGTTGTTCATTTTTAGTCCTACCAGAGTACAAAAAACCAAAAAAGCTCATTATTTTATTTAGCTTGCTATCGGTAAACCTCTAAAAGGTAAAAATGACTTCTTCAAAGGGAAAAAAAATCTATTGTCTAAAATTTATTTACATTTATTTACTAGGCTAAAGAAGATAGTACCTGGAGGTTATTCAACTCAATTTATAAAAGATTTTGTGATTTAGATTAAGATTCTTGTCTCCTTATTTTTTTCTGGAATTAGCATACCTCTAGGACCTATCAACAAAAAGAGATATATCAGGAAGGATTTTACTCAAAGGACATTTCAGTTTGTATGTAAGGGGGGAAAAAGTATTAGGTTGAGTTGTAGAAGGCTAAAGCATGGAATTTAAGTACATCCTAAGTAATATAATATCAAAGCACTTTCATATTTATTTGAAATCAACAACAGATACTTTTTTTACTCAATAAGGAAAAACTTAAAATCAATTCAAAAGTGATGACTGACATTGCTATAAAACATACAACATTTTCTTTGTGTCACTGGACCATGAAGAACACCTAAGAATTTTTAGTGATTACTAAATTGCTCTTCACAGTAATGATTACATTTTGTACTATATTGTGCAATTAGGTCGGTGTATAATTATTATACATTACCATCGTATTACTATTCTTATACATTCGTTCTTTACTCTTTCAGATCCCTTAAAGAATCAACGACACTCCTTGAAGCTAAAATAGATTTCATTTACATTAATGAAGATTTTGATTAGTTAATGGAAAATAATTCCATGTAAGTTTCTGTATTGAATTACCCCTTACAGTTTTTTCACATGACTCTCTACTCTTTGTTTGATATTAGCATTTATAATGTGAAATATAGTTCAAAAGGAGAAGTAATGTGTTCTTATTTCTTCTTTTCTGACTCCATTTAAATGCAGGATTAATCACATTAATCACCAGGTGTGATTTCTGAAAGTCACATTTGGTCACTGAAGAACTATTTTTTTCTCCTTCTTTGTGGACCTCAATTCCCAATAGTGATTAAATCTTAATATTAACTATGAGAAGGAAAATATAGCTGTGACCCTAAAAGAAATTTAAAATATACTGTTTCCAGTATTTCTGTATTAATTTCTGTATTAATAAATTTTTAAGAACACTGCAAAGACATTTGCTTCCATCCAAAGTATTCGTCTTCTTTAGCCTGAGGCTGTGGGATACAGGTTAAAAGAGTCTGAAATAACTATGTAAATTTATGGCCAATACATTTTCAGTCTGGAGAGTTTTTTGTGCTGTTGCTCTACTTGTTTGTTTTTCTCTTTTAATAAGTTATCACTAAAGTATTAGGTGGTTCTAAAATGCAAATACTTTTGAAAATAACTATGTAAGTATATATAGGGAGAGATATAAAATATAGACAATAAATGTATATAAATACAATAAATGTATATAATATAAAATGTATAAATTTATATAAAATGTCAAATATTAAGACTTTTATTTCCAGATTACAAAGTTTTGGTTTGTCATATACCTTAATTAGATACAAAAATATTTCTTCTTAAAGTAATACATTTATTGTAAAAATACAACTTGGATTTCATGGTCATTATGGTTCACAATTTGAGACACATAAAAATTATTTTTAATAGGGTGAGTAGTTTCTATTTTCTCAAACTCTCCAACACCTATTTCATAATCATATCCCCATAGTTATAACTACCTTTGATTACAAACAGAACTATTTTAACTTTATGTGATATGTATGAAAGAATCAATATCTCATCTTTTCAGTATGAGGTAGCCAGTCTGTGGGCCTTATACAGACTCATGGAGATATTAGTGACCAAAAGAAGGAAAGCTTAAATCAGTAGTTCACTGATTTTTCAAATCTCATAACAGGAATGAATAAATTAGACAATGTCAATTTATGAAAATGAAATAAAAAATCATAAAAGAAAGAAAAATACTACAGCAATGAAGCCAGGATCAGGTAAAGAAGAAAATTCTTAGAATAATAGACTCCATGCTGAAGTTTCGCTGTTCATTTTCTTAATGTTTATTCAGGAATCATAGCCAGAGCTTTTCCATACATAATTTTTTGTGAGTGAAAATCTAAATCTTCATGGAAAGTCTACATATTCTTTAAAATAGTGCCCTGCCATTAGAGACTTCTACAATGATGGATGAGAAAAATGGCATTCTGAAGACATAATGAATACCCATATGGAGCCACAAGACTGCCTCATCTGCTTTATAAAACTCAGGGTAAATTCTCTGTAAAACTATCATCATGTAACCAACAGAATATTGCTAATACTCCTGTTCCTTTGGTTAAATGCTTGTGTGAGAATCCACTCAAACACATGAGAAAGAACAATGTGATACCACCATGTCCTATGGTGTGGTGTATAAAAGGTTCTTTTCTAGAGTACAAACTAAATGGTATTTTCTCTACAATTCAGTTAATTTCAGAGCATATTATATACAAAGTACCTACTACGTGAGAAGTACAAGGCATTGTGTTCGGTCCTGCAAGACAGGAGGATATAACAATACAAATGTGACACAACTGGATAATAAGATTGCACCTCATAAAGGCAGAAGTAGCATAGTTGCTCTAGTATACTCCCCCCACACACAAAAAAGTGCCACGAGAAAGATTTAAACAAGGGGTAGATATAAAAAAGAGAGAGATAATTTCTTAATAGAGAATGCTGAGGGAGGAGACATTTGATCTACATATCAGTTATGTTTTCAAGCTTCATATTCAGTCACACATTAAACCAAAAAAAAAAAAAAATGTTACCAGCTTAGTTTCATGGTTTTTGGTCATCACAACTCATTGGCATTTGCTGGGATGTCAAAAATTCCCCCATGGTCTCTCTCTCATCAGTGCTGCATTCACTGTGCACATCATCCCCATCCTTAGGCATCTTTCATAACCCCTCCATGTGTGAAGGGGACTCTGGACTCTTGGGACTATCCGAGCCCTCTCTGCTTAGACCCAATGAGCTGCCTCCTAAGATTCCTAATAAGAAGTGGGAAAATTATCTTAAAACTTCTCCCTCTATGTTTTGGAGTCTCCTAAATTTTTCTGCAGTTATTATCATCTCTCTCCAATGGAGGATACCACCTTGGAGTGGAAAGATTTGATGGCAAAGATCCTTGGAGTGAGCGCAAATGGATAGTTTGCTGAGAAATGGCTATGATTTTGCCACGCTGAGGTGACAGAATGAAGTAGCCCCTTCAGACTGCAGATAAGTAACTTTAGAGGTCAGGAAGGCATCTGAGATGACTCTACCAATTACCTCACCCATAATGAAGTCATGACAGAACAACATGGTAGAACAGCCATTCCCTCATTCATTCTTCCATGAACACAGTACATCTATCCTATGCTTTTATCCAGGTACTTGTCTTTTTGAGGTCAAGCCTGATTCATCTCTGAATCCTCAGCACCTAGCTGAGTCCCTGACTTAATCTAGGTTTTTCATGAATTAATTAATTAGTTAGCTAACTACTATAAAAGGAGTTCAGGAATGTATATTGAATGATGGTACTAAGGAGTAAATCACTGAATACTTGGAAGGAAGGATTAAAGGAAGGTTATACAGTTCTGATAATTTCACTTGTAGACTGTCTTATTTCATTTTGACCATGTCACCAAAAAATTATGCTGAGAAGTTTTCACCCTGAATAAGTGCAGAACACATAATGGATGCTGACTTCACCGATCTTGGGCCTTAAAAAGTATAAAAGCCATATGATAATATTAAGTCCATGTGAATTAGTAACCAGTAACAGTTAAATATATGACAATTTTTCTGGAATTAACAGTGAATGGGCTCTTAAAAGTTTCACTTATAATAGCCTGTTCCTTATGCACACGTAAGTACAACCAAGAGTTAATGTTTAAAAAGAACTTAACCATTGGTGAGTTCATGTGCTCATCTACTCAAAAAGCAACCAGATTTCTCACTATTTATAAGTACCACTGAAGCACTTAAAGACCACTGCTACAGAATATTGCCTAGACTCTTCCACTGCTCCTATAATACATACTTTTTGATAAATCAAACATACTTTACACATTGCATTTCTCTACCACTGTATGTTTGTGCATGGCTCTCCCCTGCTATTTTCCCTTTACTGAAACTGAAATGCATCATATCTTCCAATGCCCAGCATAGAGCCCATCTCTTTCCAGATGCCTTTGCTCATTTTACCTCTTCAAACTTCAGTAAGCACCTGTTATTTTTAATGGTTATTTGGTATTCAGAGAATTCATGTGTGCATGTGTGGTTTGAGTACTCAAGTGCACACATCGTCTCTCTGCAGTCAGGCTGGAAACTGCTATACAACAAAATATATTGCTCTAATTTTTAAATATACATATCACCTAACATAGGTCATTTTTTATTTAGTTTTAATTGTCATGATCATAGTTTTAAATGTATCTTAGGAAAAAATATCAGAATCCAATGGACATTTCAACACAGAATTCAAATAACATAAATAAAAATAATTAAGTAAAATAATCACCCTGAACTTTATCTCTTCTCAGCTTCCCTGTTCCTTCCTTTTGATTTCCTGAATTTATTTATTTATTTATTTATTTATTTATTTATTTAGGAGAAGTTGCCGGTATTTGGTCTGGCAGTATACTAACATTCTCTGGAAAAATACATTGTGTTTTTTAGGTTTTTTTTTTTAACATCTTTATTGGTGTATAATTGATTTACTATAGTGTGTTAGTTTCTGCTTTATAACGAAGTGAATCAGCTATACATATACATAAATCCCCATATCTCTTCCCTGTTGCGTCTCCTTCCCGCCCTCTGTATCCCACCCCTCTAGGTGGACACAAAGGACTGAGCTGATCTCCCTGGGCTATGCAGCTGCTTCCCACTAGCTATCTATTTTACATTAGATAGTGTATAAATGTACATGCCACTCTTTCACGTTGTCCCAGCTTACCCTTCTCCCTCCCTGTGTCCTCAAGTCTATTCTCTACATCTGTGTCTTTATTCTGGTCCTGCCCCTAGGTTCTTCAGAACAATTTTTTTTTTTTTTTTAGATTCCATATATATGTGTTAGCATACGGTATTTGTTTTTCTCTTCCTGACTTACTTCACTCTGTATGAGTCTCTAGGTCCATCCATCTCACTACAAATAGCTCAATTTTGTTTCTTTTTATGGCTAAGTAATATTCCATGGTATATATGTGCCACATCTTCTTCATCCATTCATCTCTCAATAGACATTTAGGTTGGTTCTATGTCCTGGCTATTGTAAATAGAACTGCAGTGAATATTGTGGTACATGACTCTTTTTGAATTATGGTTTTCTCAGGGTATATGCCCAGTAGTGGGATTGCTGGGTCGTATGATAATTCTATTTTTAGATTTTTAAGGAACCTCCATAGTTTTCTCCACAGTGGCTGTATCAATTTACATTGCGTCTAACAGTGCAAGAGGATTCCCGTTTCTCCACACCCTCTCTAGCATTTATTGTTTGTAGATTTTTTGATAATGGCCATTCTGACCACTGTGAGGTAATACCTCATTGTAGCTTTGATTTGCATTTCTCTCATGATTAGTGATGTTGAGCATCCTTTCATGTGTTTGTTGGCAATCTGTATATCTTCTTTGGAGAAATGTCTGTTTAGGTCGCTGTCCATTTTTGGATTGGTTTGTTTGTTTTTTTGTTACTGAGCTGCATGAGCTGCTTGTAAATTTTGGAGATTGATCTTTTGTCAGTTGCTTCGTTTGCAAATATTTTCTCCCATTCTGAGGGGTGTATTTTCCTCTTACTTATGGTTTCCTTTGTTGTGCAAAAGCTTTGAAGTTTCATTAGGTCCCATTTGTTTATTTTTGTTTTTATTTCCATTTCTCTAGGAGGTGAGCCAAAAAGGATCTTGCTGTGATTTATGTCATAGAGTGTTCTGCCTATGTTTTCCTCTAAGAGTTTTATAGTGTCCAGTCTTACATTTAGGTCTTTAATGCATTTTCAGTTTATTTTTGTGTATGGCGTTAGGGATAATTCTAATCTCATTCTTTTATATGTAGCTGTCCAGTTTTCCCAGCACCACTTATTGAAGAAGCTGTCTTTTCTCCATTTTATATTCTTGCCTCCTTTATCAAAGATAAGTGTGGGTTTATCTCTGGGCTTTCTATCCTGTTCCATTGATCTATATTTCTGTTTTTGTGCCAGTACCATACTGTCTTGATTATTGTAGCTTTGTAGTATAGTCTGAAGTCCGGGAGCCTGATTCCTCCAGCTTCGTTTTTCTTTCTCAAGATTGCTTTGGCTATTCGGGGTCTTTTGTGTTTCCATACAAACTGTGAAATTTTTCGGTTCTGTGAAAAATGCCATTGGTTTTTTAATAGGGATTGCACTGAATCTGTAGACTGCTTTGGGAAGTATAGTCATTTTCACAATGTTGATTCTTCCAATCCAAGAACACAGTATATCCCCCAATATGTTTGTATCATCTTTAATTTCTTTCATCAGTGTCATAGCTTTCTGCATACAGGTCTTTTGTCTCCCTAGGTAGGTTTATTCCTAGGTATTTTATTCTTTTTGTTGCAGTGGTAAATGGGAGTGTTTCCTTAATTTCTCTTTCGGATATTCATCATTAGTGTATAGGAATTCAAGAGATTTCTGTGCATTAATTTTGTATCCTGCTACTTTACCAAATTCATTGATTAGCTCCAGTAGTTTTCTGGTAGCATCTTGAGAATTCTCTGTTTATAGTATCATGTCATCTGCAAACAGTGCCAGTTTTACTTCTTTTCTGATTTGGATTCTTTTAATTTCTTTTTCTTCTCTGATTGCTCTGGCTAAAACTTCCAAGCTATGTTGAATAATAGTGGTGACAGTGGGCAACCTTGTCTTGTTCCAATCTTAATAGAAATGGTTTCAATTTTTCACCATTGAGAATGATGTTGGCTGTAGATTTATCATATGTGGCCTTTAATATGTTGAGGTAAGTTCCCTCTATGATTACTTTCTGGAGGGTTTTTATCATAAATGAGTGTTCAATTTTGTCAAAAGCTTTTTCTGCATTTATTGAGATGATCATATGGTTTTTCTCCTTCAGTTTGTTTATATGGTGTGTCACATTGATTGATTTGTGCATATTGAAGAAGGCTTGCATTCCTGGGATAAACCCCACTTGATCATGGTGTGTGATCCTGTAAATGTGCTCCTGGACTCTGTTTGCTAGTATTTTGTTGAGGATATTTGCATCTATGTTCATCAGTGATATTGGCCTGTAGTTTTCTTTTTTTGTGAGATCTTTGTCTGGTTTTGGTATCGGCGTGATGGTGGTCTCGTAGAATGAGTTTGGGAGTGTTCCTCCCTCTGCTCTATTTTGGAAGAGTTTGAGAAGGATAGGCATTAGCTCTTCTCTAAATGTTTGAGAGAATTCACCTGTGAAGCCATTTGGTCCTGGGCTTTTGTCTGTTGGAAGAGTTTTAATCACAGTTTTAGCACTTGTGATTGGTCTGTTTATATTTTCTATTTCTTCCAAATTCAGTCTCAGAAGGTTGTGCATTTCTAAGAATTTGTCCATTTCTTCCAGGTTGTCCATTTTATCAGCATATAGTTGCTTGTAGTAATCTCTCATGATCCTTTGTATTTCTGCAGTGTCAGTTGTTACTTCTCCGTTTTCATTTCTAATTCTATTGATTTGAGTCTTCTCCCTTTTTTTCTTGATGAGTCTGGCTAATGGTTTATCAATTTTGTTTATCTTCTCAAAGAACCAGCTTTTAGTTTTATTGATCTTTGCTATCATTTCCTTCATTTCTTTTTCATTTATTTCTGATCTGATCTTTATGATTTCTTTCCTTCTGCTAACTTTGGGCTTTCTTTTTTTGTTCTTCTTTCTCTAATTGCTTTAGTTGTAAGGTTAGATTGTTTCTTTGAGATGTTTCTTGTTTGTTGAGGTAGGATTGTATTGCTATAAACTTCCCTCTTAGAACTGCTTTTACTGCATCCCATAGGTTTTGAATCGTCGTGTTTTCATTGCCATTTGTTTCTAGGTATTTCTTGATTTCCTCTTTGATTTCTTCAGTGATCTCTTGGTTATTTAGCAGTGTATTGTTTAGTTCCCATGTGTTTGTATTTTTTACAGATATTTTTCCTGTAATTGATATCTAGTCTCATAGCAGTGTGGTCAGAAAGATACTTGATACAATTTCAATTTTCTTAAACTTACCAAGGCTTGATTTGTGACCCAAGATATGATCTATCCTGGAGAATGTTCCATGAGCACTTGAGAAGAAAGTGTATTCTGTTGTTTTTGGATGGAATGTCCTATAAATATCAATTAAGTCTATCTTGTTTAATGTATCATTTAAAGCTTGTGTTTCCTTATTTATTTTCATTTTGGATGATCTGTCCATTGGTGAAAGTGGCATGTTAAAGTCCCCTACAAGTATTGTGTTACTGTCAATTTCCCCTTTTATGGCTGTTAGCATTTACCTTATGTATTGAGGTGCTCCTACGTTGGCTGCATAAGTATTTACAATTGTTATCTCTTCTGCTTGGATTGATCCCTTGATCATTATGTAGTGTCCTTCTTTGCCTCTTGTAATAGTCTTTATTTTAAAGTCTATTTTGTCTGATATGAGAATTGCTACTCCAGCTTTCTTTTGATTTCCATTTGCATGAAATATCTTTTTCCATCCCCTCACTTTCAGTCTGTGTGTCCCTAGGTCTGAAGTGGGTCTCTTGTAGACAGCATATATACGGGTCTTGTTTTTGTATCCATTCAGCCAGTCTATGTCTTTTGGTTGGAGCATTTAATCCATTTACGTTTAAGGTAATTATCGATATGTATGTTCCTATTATCATTTTCTTAAATGTTTTGGGGTTGTTATTGTAGGTCTTTTCCTTCTCTTGTGTTTCCTGTCTAGAGAAGTTCCTTTAGCATTTGTTGTAAAGCTTGTTTGGTGGTGCTGAATTCTCTTAGCTTTTGCTTGTCTGTAAAAGTTTTAATTACTCCCTCGAATCTGAATGAGATCCTTGCTGGGTACAATAATCTGGGTTGTAGGTTTTTCCTTTCATCACTTTAAATATGTCCTGCCACTCCCTTCTGGCCTGCAGAATTTCTGCTGAAAGATCAGCTGTTAACCTTATGGGGATTCCCTTGCATGTTTTTTGTTGCTTTTCCCTTGCTGCTTTTAATATTTTTTCTTTGTATTTAATTTTTGACAGTTTGATTAATGTGTGTCTTGGTGTGTTTCTCCTTGGATATATCCTGTATGGGACTCTCTGTGCTTCCTGGACTTGATTAACTATTTCCTTTCCCATGTTAGGGACGTTTTAAACTGTAATGTCTTCAAATATTTTCTCTGACCCTTCTTTTTCTCTTCTTCTTCTGCGACCCCTATATTTGAATGTTGGTACATTTAATATTGTCCCAGAGGTCTCTGAGACTGTCCTCAATTCTTTCCATTCTTTTTTCTTTATTTTGCTCTGCAGTAGTTATTTCCACTATTTTATCTTCCAGGTCACTTGTCCATTCTTCTGCCTCAGTTATTCTGCTATTGATTCCTTCTAGAGAATTTTTAATTTCACTTATTGTGTTGTTCATCATTGTTTGTTTGCTCTTTAGTTCTTCTAGGTCCTTCTTAAATGTTTCTTGTATTTTCTCCATTCTATTTCCAAGATTTTGGATAATCCTTAATATCATTACTCTGAATTCTTTTTCAGGTAGACTGCCTGTTTCCTCTTCATTTGTTAGGTCTGGTGGGTTTTTGCCTTGCTCCTTCATCTGCTCTGTATTTCTCTGTCTTTTCATTTTGCTTAACTTACTGTGTTTGGGGGTCTCCTTTTCGCAGGCTTCAGGTTTGTAGTTCTCGTTGTTTTTGATGTCTGCCCCCATTGGGTAAGGTTGGTTCAGTGCTTGTGTAGGCTTCCTGGTGGAATGGACTGGTGCCTGTTTTCTGGTGGATGAGGCTGGATCTTGTCTTTCTGGTGGCAGGACCACGTCTGGTGGTGTGTTTTGGGGTGTCTGTGAACTTATTATGATTTTAGGCAGCCTCTCTGCTAATTGGTGGGGTTGTGCTCCTGTCTTGCTAGTTGTTTGGCATAGGGTGTCCAGCAGTGTAGCTTGCTGGTTGTTGAGTGGAGCTAGGTCTTAGCACTGAGATGGAGATGTCTGGGAGAGCTTTGGTCGTTTGATATTACATGGGGCTGGGAGGTCTCTGGTGGCCTAATATCCTGAACTTGGCTCTCCCACCTCAGAGGCTCAGGCCTGACACCCAGCCGGAGCACCAAGACCCTGTGAGCCACAACGCTTATGTAAGTAAAAATCCATTGGACACTTTAGAGGCCCAAGCAGCTCATGATGCAGCTTTCCAGTGGCAGTCTTCATTTCCTTTTTTACTCATATCATGTTTCTGGGATCTGTAGCACAGATATCACCTGGGAGCTTGTTAGAAAAGCAGCATCTCCAGCTCCTAGCCTGAATTTATTTTTCTTATTATTTTTTCTTCCTGTTTCATTGAGACATAACTGACATATAACATTGTGTAAGTTTAAGGCGTATGATGTGATGATTTTATGTATGTGTGTGTACCACAGTAAGGTTAGTTCATACATCCTTCCCCTCACATAATTGCTGTTTTGTTGTTACAGTGAGAACAGTAAAGCTCCACTCTCACAGCAACTTTCAAGTAACAATACAGTATTGTTACCTATATTCGCCATGCTGTACATTAGGTCCCTAGAACTTATTCATCTCATAACTGAAAATTTGTATCCTGTGACCAACATCTGTCAATTTCCATCACCCCTCTCCCCCTGACAACCACAAGTCCACTCTCTGTTTCTATGGGTTTTCTTTTTTCAAGATTCCACATATAATGAGATTATATGGTATTTCTCTTTCTCTGACTTATTTCACTTAGCATAATGCCCTCAAGGTCCATCCATGTTGTCTCAAATGGCAAGATTTCCTTCTTTTTTGTGGCTGAATAATATTCCCGTGTGTGTGTGTGTGTGTGTGTGTGTGTCTGTGCATGTGTGTGTTTCTTTATCCATTTGTCCATCAGTGGACAGGCAGGTTGTTTCCTTGTCTTGGTTGTGAATAATGCTACAGATGACACGATTTATTTTTAATTTCTGAATTGGTTTGATGAATTTTTAAGAAAACATTATAAATACATCTCTGAAGAATTCCAGAAGTGTAGATCTTGAATGGTGAATTTTTAAAGTCTCTTTAAACTTGTACACGCTGGTCCCTTTGTCTGTATAGCCCTTCCTTCTATCCTTGTTCTTCAAGACTCAATTCAAATGTCATCTCTCTCAGAAACCTACTCTGATGTTATCTCCACACCATTTTACTGAAAAGGAGTCATTAATCCCACCTCTGTTTCACTGCTACGGTTTATACACATCTCAATTCTTGTGTATATATAATACTTTCTTATGAACATTTCTTTACAGATTGAATTCTCCTTACTAGATTTTAAAATCTGTGAGTTCAAGAATTATCTCTTTTTAATCTTTACTTCTTTAACTCCTAACACATTGCCTCTTCGTTTAGTGACTGAATGAATCATTGCCTAAATCTTAAATAAGACAAGAACAAAAATACAAGTGTTCTTATTTTGTGTACAAAGAATTCAAGGATATGATGGAAGGTGAACAGGTTAAAAAGTCAGTGACAAAATGCAATTCAACTTCTGGGCACTTAGTCTGGTGAGCTACTACCATCCCCTACATCAGGCTGTCTTCACAGCAAACAAGGAACAGTCACAGGATTGTAAAGGCAATTTTATGAAACTACCAGAAAATGAAAATTACGTTACAAGTGGTTTTCCAGGGTTAAAACTCATCCTATACAAATGTAATTTTTCTTTATCCAATTTCAATAATGATAATGCTTATGTTTATTGAATCCTTGCCATATGCTAAGTTCTAAGCATTTACATGATTTAACTATCATGACGTCTCATTTATTGCATATCTTTTAACCCCATTTTATGGATGTGGAAAAGGAAATATATAAATTCTGTAATCTACCCATAGCAAAACTGGGGTAAGTGACAAAATAAATTATATTATATACTTTTAAATGAAGCCCAAAGTTATTATTGATATTATCAACAAACTTTAAAAATCAGAGCTGTCATGGCCTAGTGCTTCCGCCTCACATACATGGTACTCATTTGCACTTTTTTTTTTTTTTCATTTGCACTTTTAACCAGAGAGCCCTATTGAATGACAAGGACAAGGCCTCTCTACTCTCAATTCCTTACTTTGAGCACATTCAAACCTCCGAGTCTCTCTATCACTGAAATGGGAAAAATAAAGTACTGCCTCTCTTAATTCTTTGCATTTTTATGAGAAAAAAAAACAAGAAGGATTTTGTGAACTATAAAAAATCCTACAAATGTAAATGGTATTATTAGATGTGATTTTCACCACACTGTCTGCAGTTAAGCAAGGACTTCATCGTGAACCTCGTACAGATGAGGAAAATGGGTTCCATGAGGCTTAGGGACCCTTTACGGGCCTCTGAATGCAACAAGGGATGAATCTCGGCTGTATCCCAGAGATCTGCCCTTCTGGAACCTGTTCTCAGTGTCATGCTGCCTTTCTGCAGGTGGGTTTTTTTGTTGTTGTTTGTTTTTTGCTTTTGATGTAAACCATTTTTAAAGTCTTTATTGCATTTGTTACAATATTGCTTCTGTTTTATGTTTTGGATTTTTGGCTATGAGGCACGTGGGATCTTAGCTCCCCAACAAGGGATTGAACCCACAACCCCTGCATTGGAAGGTGAAGTCTTAACCACTGGACCGCCAGGGAAGTCCCAGGTGGAGTTTTTTGATGGTTTCACATCCACATGATTCAACCTTCACTTTTGAAATAGAGAGAAAAAGAGCCTGAAATGTTGTTCTCTAGCTGACTGGTCTATATTTTGGATGCATAACCGAGTAAAAATGAGAAACTGCACTATCAACTTGTAAGTGCTGTTTATCCATTAAACAAAAGCCCCACCAACTACAGCTGTGCAGGTCTTCACATGTTACCATGATGATCAATTTCAGATCTCTCTACCAAGAGGAAATGGATTTGAAGCTTCATGTTAATTTAAACATTTCCTTCTCTACTGAGACTAGCAACAAGGCCACCAGTTGGCATCCTTCTGCTTTAGCATTTAAAATAGCTCTTGATAATAGCAGAAGATCCTGTCATTCTTACAGGGGTAGTTTCAATGGTTTCCATTCCAACTCCAGTCATTTACACATTGTGTACCTACCACAGAGCAGCAAACCACTGCAAAGCCTGATTTGATAGATGGACGAACAGATGTATGTGCCTTGGACATGTCCTTGAACTCCCTGAGTTTGGGTTTCCTTTCTGGAAAATAATGACAAGCACAGTATGTACAATTAGATTAATCACATAAATATGTTCACATTTTTTACTCTCACACACAAAAATATAACATTTAAATTTTTTTCACTTAATCAATAAGAAGCAAAACAACATGTTTGTTCAATATGTTTGCTTTGTCACATTCCTTGGGAATCCTAGATTTCTATTTCTTTTTTGGTATATCATGTGGTATCCATTTTTCTTACTCTAATTAGAATCTAGTTTCAAATATTCATTTTCTGTGGCATTTGAGTTCCATCATACAACATTATTAAAAATAAGATATGGTAATAGCAGTGAGGGTGACACATTCAATTGCCATGTCCCCCAGTGAAGTGATGGAAATACTGTATCTGAGAGGCTGGCAGTAGGTCCTGAATTCCAGGCTCTGCTCTTCACTAACTGCAGAGCCATCTTTGGACCCCTCTGGATTTGAGCTGTTCCACTTTAAAGTGGGAAGATAGGTTGACAGCATTGACTGCTTCCTTTTTTTTTTTTTTTTTTGAGGTACACGGTCCTGTCACTGTTGTGGCCTCTCCTGTTGCAGAGCACAGGCTCCGGACGCACAGGCTCAGCAGCCATAGCTCACGGGCCCAGCCGCTCTGCAGCATGTGGGATCTTCCCGGACCGGGGCACGAACCCGTGTCCCCTGCATCGGCAGGCAGACTCTCAACCACTGCGCCACCAGGGAAGCCCTGCTTCCACTTTTAAACCCACTGTGAGCCTATGAAATATTGGAGGATCTACTATACAAATAAAATATGGCAGGGGATACTAAGGTATTGTTCTTATCCTCAGAGAGTTAATGACAAAAGTAATGCAGAATTGAGGTAAGAAGCTGAGGTCAGAGGCCAAGCCCCAAATCAAGGGGTAGAAAGTACATTCTGCCTACCAGGAGGTCAAAGCAAGTCTCAAAATAAGATCAAAGAGGGCTTCCCTGGTGGTGCAGTGGTTGAGAGTCTGCCTGCTGATGCAGGGGACACGGGTTCGTGCCCCAGTCCAGGAAGATCCCACATGCCGCGGAGCGGCTGGGCCCATGAGCCGTGGCCGCTGAGCCTGCGCGTCCGGAGCCTGTGCTCCGCAACGGGAGAGGCCACAACAGTGAGAGGCCCGCGTACCGCAAATAAATAAACAAGATCAAAGAAAAATCAAGGGAGATGCTGTGGAGTGAATAGTTTTGAACAAGAATCTAATACACTACACTAACAATACAAGGTTTTATTTTGAAGACAAATGGGAAAACTCTACAACGTTTTTTTGAGCAGTGGAAATGTATGGAATCCATGTATTTAAGAGAGAAATAATCTTCTATAGGTGTGTTATAGACATTGAAAGAAGGGAGTCAGGGAGGCTGGTTAAAAGGCTAAACACTTCAGCTATCTGGGAGGTGAAAGTTTGAGCTAAATTGGGGGTACTATAACAATCATATTTCGAAGAAGGGACAGATACTAAAATCACTTCAGGGGGCCTTCCCTGGTGGCGCAGTGGTTAAGAGTCTGCCTGCCAATGCAGGGGACATGCGTTCAAGCCCTGGTCTGGGAAGATCCCACATGCCATGGAGCGGCTAGGCCCGTGAGCCACAACTACTGAGCCTGTGCGTCTGGAGCCTGTGCTCCACAACAAAAGAGGCTGCGACAGTGAGAGGCCTGCGCACCACGATGAAGAGTGGCCCCCACTCGCCGCAACTGGAGAAAGCCCTCACACAGAAATGAAGACCCAACACAGCCAAAAATAAATCAATAAATTTATTAAAAAAAAAATCACTTCAAAGTAAGAATCCATCCATGAGACTTAAAATTTCTTCAGATAGAGGAAAATAAGTTAATGTTGGAAGAGTGGTGAAATAGCTGCATAACCAATTACCCCGAACTCTGTGACATAAAATAGCAATATTTATAATCTCAGGCAGTCCCTATGAACTGGGAACTCAGGAACCACTTAGCTTAGCGGTTCTGGCTCAGGGTCTCTCATGTGGTTGCAGTCAGTGGGACAGACGTCAGCTGGGGCTGCCATCTAAAGGTCTGAGTGAAGCTGCAAGAGCCACTTCCAAGCCCGCTCACACACATGGCCGGCACATGGCTGCAGCTTTGACTGGAAGGCCTCTGCTCCTCTCCACATGGACTGTGAAGTCTGTCCTTACAATAAGGTGGCAAGTTCCTCCCAGAGTGAGTGACATAAGAAGAAGCGAGGCAGAAGTCTTTTATGACCTAGCCTCAGAACTCACACATGTCACTTCTGCCACGTTCTATTCATTAGAAGAGATTATTAAAATCAGCACACATTCTTTTGAAGAAAAGAGTGTCAAAGAATTTGGGGAAATAGGAAAATAAAACCACCACAGGAAAATAACTACAGTATTTAGTTTTAGACCTACCAAGTTTGTGATAAGTATAACAACCAATGGAAATATCAAATGAACAGCTTACTTATTAAAATAAAATATGGGTCAAAAATGATCATTTTTGGAGTTATCTACATATAGTTGATGTAGGTGAAGACCTAAAAGTAGTTAAAAACATTGAGAAATGAAATTTAGAAAGAAAGAAATAGGGTTGTATGTACATTTTGAGAAGAGGTGGAAGAGAGGGGTGATATCAGAAAAGAAAATAAGAAAACAGAGAAGGGTAATAGCAAATTTTATGTAAAAATTGAGGATAGTGAAGCCATTGCAAGGGTGCTGACATTTCTTTGGTACCAGATAAAGATGTGACTAGAAAACAGAAGAGCTACTTTTATCAAAGAGGTTTTTGGCTTTCTTCCTTTGAAGCTGAGAAGTGAGTAGTAAGATAGGTAACAGAAGTAAATCAGGAAACGGTTCAGAGCTCTGGACAAAGCAAATGAAATTTTGTTAGCAGCACTTTCTATATTCAAGACAATTTTAGAGGGTTAAGTCATTCTTGAGATAGCTATAAAAGAATATTCAGGAGAAACAGGTCTGGAGTACATAGAAAAGGCAAATTAACGACAAAATCAAAAAACAAAACAATATGTATGATAAAGTGAACTGGGCTCAAGAAAGAAGGTTTGAGAACACAATACAGTGAGTTGTGTGGAAAAATTTATCACAAGTCAAACCATGAAGAAGAAATCCTGCTGAACCTGACATTTCCAGTCATAGCACTCTCACAAAATGTTTTCAAATATGTAGTCGTAGGTAAAGGCAGTAATATGAAAACATATCTTTCTTTTTATCCTTGCTTCTGTGGAGTCTGCAATTAACCAAATCAACTACATTCTAAAATATAAAGTAAAACTTACTAAAATTCCCATCAGGAAGTCCAAAGTGTTGTCAGACAAAAAAATAAATAACTTTCTCCAAGTAAAACCTCAGCAAAACTATGAATGGGTTCTGTATGATTCCATTTCGAAGATAAGGACTGATGACAGCCAGGTTGCCAGCCAGGTAGAAAATGACGTCACCTTACAAAATCCCCTCAGTATCCATGACCTTCTTTCCAAATAGCTATTACATTCTTAGGTTGACTTCTCAGTGGCTAAAAGAACCCTTTATTTTATACTTTTTCTGCAGGCAAAAGGGTTCTAAGTATTTTGCTTAAGGGTTTGCTTCCCTTTGGTTCTTTAAACAGTGCACTGGCCCCAAACCCATGTAACTCACAAGACGAGCTTCAGCGTCCACTCCACGTTCTAAAGAAGCTGCTTTCCACAAAGTGGCCTTGTGATGTCTGTCTGTCTGGGTTCTGTGCAGGTTCAATCGCTTCATTGAAAACATAATAAAACTATGGAGAATGGAACTTGGTGACCCTGTTTCACAGTTTTCCAAAGCACAAGAAAAGAATTGAGGGCATTGAAAAGTGAGTCCAAACTTTTATGGGTTTTCTTTGCCCCAGACCTCAGACAACAGCATTGTCACGAAGCAGCAGTATTCCTAAAGGGGAGTCTGGGCATTGATATGCAAATATAGGCTACAAACATCCCATTTGGCTCCAGCATTCCTGTGTCTAGCACTGTCACACAAATAGTTTGTGAATCTGAGCAGTTTATTCAGGACCATAAATATGTGTTTCACCCTGTGAACAAATTCTGTTTGCTCACAGAGTTCGCAAGCAGTGAAATACAAGGTAGACTATAAAACAGCTCCATTTGATGGGATGTGCCTCTAAGCAAAGACTCTTTTTAAATGGATCCAATTTTTACTTCCTGCCCAAGATTTTTTGTGCAAATGTAGCATACCCCAGACAGTAAGGTTTTTTTTTTTTCAATTATTGTTTGAAGGTAGGTCCTCTGTATTGAAATAACTTACTTGCTTTTAAAAAAGAGAAATGTAAAACAATTTTAGTTCACGTGACTAAACATTGTTAGTAAAATCAGAAAAGCCTTACTATTGCTTCTTAACAGATCAAATAGTGAAAGGAAGAAAAATAATTGTTAAGACACCTAAGGAGGAGATGGAATGGGGGTAGAATTTACTCCAGGAAACAATGTAAATCAACTTTTAAAATAGTTTGAAAAAACATTCAACCACCAGAATTCTATTTAGCCTGCAAAATTTGTATCAGCTCTACCCACATTTCCCAATGCTATTTCCAGCTCCTCCCAACCATCCCTCTTCTTTCTATAACTGCTCCACCTCTAGGTAACTGCTTGCATGTAGCAGACACACTGAATCCCCATTTCACACTTTACCATTAAACACACAGAGGAGAGTGTAAGACAGAGTAAAGGAAGGTCCTCTTTTTCTGAGCTCCATCCTGATCCTTTAAAGCACTGGACCCACTGATTATGTCTATTTTTACAACAAATCAAAGCTGAAAAAAGTTAATAGAAAAACCCAAGATTCAAAAGGCAAGTATAAAGCTTATACGCCTGTATGGATGAGTACGACAGAGCACGTGATATCAAAATAGAGACCAAACTGCTTTAAAGCACCTATCTTCAGTAAATTGTTCTTCAGATGACAAGATAATTAACGTACAGTCTGTAACTGAACGCCATACAGATGACTGCGCCGACTCACAGCCTATTTTGATTTAATTTTCAATATCAGATTATGTCGTTCCTAGTCCTCTGCTAAGACTCCTTGATTTTCATTTCCTTCTTTCTTTACGTAGGATGATGACACCCGGCGTGGAAGTGAAAATGGATGAGTCGCTGAGTCAGAGTGGGTAAGGAGAAAGAGTGCTTTCCTCAGAAGTTTACGGAAGTCATGACAGGCTACACTATTCCTCTTTTTTTTTTTTTTTTTTGCGGTATGCGGGCCTCTCACTGTTGTGGCCTCTCCCGTTGCGGAGCACAGGCTCCGGACGCGCAGGCTCAGCGGCCACGGCTCACGGGCCCAGCTGCTCCGCGGCATGTGGGATCTTCCCGCACCGGGGCACGAACCCGTGTCCCCTACATCGGCAGGCGGACTCAACCACTGTGCCACCAGGGAAGCCCTACACTATTCCTTTTTTTGAACATCATTATTAAATTATACAATTTAAAAATTAACAAAATTCTGTCATATCTTTTAGATGTTAATCCTTAATAATTACTTTATTTCATCAAAAGCATTCTAGAACCATAAAATCTCTATACACAAATAGCTTCTCAGAGTATTTCTTAAATCTGTTAAGTAGTGTGTATTAAAGATCTATTTAAGGGCAATAATGTTTATGTGCTTCCCCCAAATCATTAATTTGATCAAATTAGATAAAGTGAGAATAGTTACCATAACATGTTAATATAATATGCTATCATACCTCTCATAACGTATTAAGAAATCCTACTTTCTTTTACATGAGTTGTTAATTTTAATCAGCTAATAAAATCCATTAAGTTTGGATAAAGAATAAAGTTTCAAATAAAGGAAATGGTAAACCTACAATAGTTAAAGTTATAAATAGTTAACATCTTAGATAGTCTAGTTTCGCATAAAGAAAGGCAGTAAAGGGATTTTTTTTTAAATCAAAGAAAAACAAATCACATTTTGAGAAATTGTGAGTAAACATTTGTTCATTTTTAAATTTAAAAGAAAAGAAAAACTGTTGATCGCTCCACTGGGAAAAAGAACATAACAATATTCAGGAAGGAGGATGTTATGATAATGAATCAAAGCTTTCAATGCCAAGAAAACTTTGAACAACATTAATTTCCTCAAGTTAAATTCTGGACGAATTGGTTGTCCCTTGCTTTCCTTTTCTAATTTTCAGCACTACTTAACGCCTATCTCTTTCATAGTTGTAAACAATCAGTGAACTACCAAAGTTAAAGGAAGACAAAGGACAACTTAGGAAAGGGAGAAACTGAATGGTCTTTATTCCTTTTGTGATTGTTTTTAGAAATTTTGCAGGGAAGATCTGAAAAATCATCTTGGAACACATCCTGACCTTGGGGGAGGCTTTTCTGCTGAAATAATCCCCCAGTTTGTGTTTGTTTCTTTTTTTCTATGTAGTCTTTACTTTCCCAGACTAATTGCAATGAATTACAAACTGAAAATTTGAAGACATTTTTAGAAAGATAAACACTTCTTAAACTATTTTATTTTGCATTTAACTGTATAGATCTGAAAAATTGTGTAATATTCTCTTGGATTTTTATGACATCTGCTTATTTTTAAATGTGGGCTCTTTGTAAATAAATTTAGCCACAGAAGGGGTTTTATTTGAGTCACTGGTGCCATCCTCTGGACACAAATAAAATTAAAGACGTGATAACTGTTCCACATGTGAAAAGTCCAAACAAGTATAGACCTTGTTCCTTAAAATTTAATCTTTGTAGAAACACTCATGATTCTTTTCAATGTACCTGAAAAATACTTTCAGCCCTATGTCTCAGTTTGGCATGCCAGGAAATATAATGAAACGTTATCTTGGAATATTTGCCATCACAAATACTGTTTTAAAGTATATTCAACATTCAACAAAGCATGCACTGAGTATTCTGGGAACACAAGACGTAAAGAACTCAGGGATCTGCCTTCAAAATAACTACTCTCATGGGTTGATAGGTTGAAATAAACAAATGCAATAAAATTAAAATGCTGTAATAGAATAATTCCATCTTTCATGTGAAAATTGATGTAAAGATTACCTACTCAAAAACAGCAAAGACAATATTAGTTCTGGGATTTAGACAACTACCTAATTTTGCAACTGGGAAACGTGAGACTAAAATTGTAATATCTTATTTAAATAATATTGCTAATTAGCACCAAACCTGAAACCAGAACCCAGATCAACTAGTGCTCTTTTCATGATTTCCTTTATGCACAATCATTTCTTACTGATTATTATACAGATAACAAAGTGAAGGCAAAAATACTAATAAAAATGAAGGCATATAATATGTGATAAAGATAATATCCAAAAGGAAATGTGATACACACACAACGGAATATTGTGCAGCCATAAAAGGCGGAAATCCCGCCATCTGCAACAACATGGATGGACCCTGAAGGCACTATGCTAAGTGAAACGAGTCAGACATAAGAATGATAAATACCATATGATCCCACTTACACATGGAATGAAGAAGAAGGAGGAGGAAGAGGAGGAGGGGGAGGGGGAGAGGCGGGGGAGGGGCGGGGAAGGGAGGAGGAGGCGGAGGAGGAGGAGGGGGAGGAGGAGGAGGGGAGGGGGAGGAGGAAGGGGGGGGGAGGGGAGGAGGAGGGGGAGGAGGAAGGGGGGAGGGGGAGGGGAGGGGAGGGGGAGGGGGAGGGGAGGGGGAGGAGGAGAAGAAGACATAGCTACAAAGAACAGATTGGTAACTGCCAGATGAAGGGAGTGGGAGGTGGGCAAATGGGTGAAGGTGGTTAAAAGGGACAAACTTCCAGTTATAAAATAAATAAGTCCTGGGGATGTAATGTAGAGCATGATGGCTATAGTTAATAATACTGTATTGTATATTTGAAAGTTGTTAGGAGAGTAGATTGTAAAAGATCTTATCACAAGAAAAAGTGTGTAACTGTGTGTGGTGACGATGTTAACTAGACTTAGTGTGGTGATCATGTCACAATATACAGATATATTGAATCATTAAGTTGTACATCTGAAGCTAATATAATGTTACATGCCTATTCTATCTCAATTAAAAATAATGATAATAACATCCAAAGCATAAAAAGCCATGAGAAAAAGTATTTCAAAATCTTCTCACATTTTTTATTCATACATTTAAGTTTGTTGTTACTGGTTTAATGTATGCCCTCTTCCACTAGATTTCAAGACTACATAGAGTTTAGTACAGTGCCTGGCATATGCACAGTAGGTTTGTGATGAATGAAGACTGGTGCATATGAATAGAATGAATAAAAATTTATAGGGTAATAAAAAAGTTTGGAACTTGCTCTTATTTTTTTCACATACACACTGGAATCCCTATGGATAGTTTCTATATACTTAAATGAATATCAAAGGATAACACTGACAAAAGACTTGATGAAATTAAAAGATACTCCATATTTTTCTCTCTTTAAAACAAAGAAATATTAATCTGGATAAGAAAAGACATTGAAAGCCAGGGATAGAGGAAGGAACCCCCAAGCACAGAAAAGTGCACTGCCCTCATCACAGAGTTGACTATTCCCAGTGTTAGGTACTGTTGTAATTGCAACAGTGTTAATTCATTTAATCCTCAAGACACTCTACGAGAGAGATATTATTATTAATTCCATTTTAGAGAAGAGTACACTGAGACATAAGAAGTTTAATAACTCACCCAGGATCACAAAACTAAGAAGTAAAGTTTGTCTGTACATAAAGGCACAGGGCCCCAAAGCCTAAGCTTTTACTGTGCTAGCATTTCTTAAAGTGTGTTCTCAAGACCTTGCAGGGAGTATGAGACTCTTGCAGGAGGGACTACGAAATTAAAACAATAATCATCATAACATTCAGAAGATATTTTTCTTTTTCACTCTCATTCTTTCCCAAGTGTGCAGTAGAATTTTCCAAAGACTATGTGCTGAATGCTATACACCTCAATACAGAAATGGAAATGATGATCCAGCTGTATTTTCTATTAAGCAAAACATTAAAGAGGTTTGCAAGTATGTGAAACAGTGCCACACTTCTCACTAATTTTTTTTTTTAGAATTGTTATTTTTCATGAAAGTATGTTTTCATATTAACATAGAATGGGTTTATTGTTGTTAATTTAAATGAATTAATAGTTTAAAACTTCTCATTTTTAATTTTTACAACAATAAATATCTATAGATAAAACCCACTTAAGCAGAAGTTTTTTTGAGGGCCTGAATAATTTTTAAAAGTGTAAAGGAGTCCTGAGATCCTAAAATTTGAAAACCTCCACAGTACACTTGGGTATAGTGGATACAAAACTGCACCATTTTGGGTGCTGTTCTCACATTCACACCAGCTAATATTTCTTGCAATACAGATATATGTTTCAACAAAATTACAAATGACTAGATACCATGGACCTTAGAAAAATTTAGTCACGTTCAATTAGGTCATTTAAGGTTTTAACACCAGGATAAGTTATGTTTCTCTGCATGCTGTACAAAGCCAATTAAGATTCTGAATATAAAATAGTGCTAAATGCAGTGAAAAAAAGTGTGTATAATGAATTGGAGATACAAATACTGAACATAGAATAAAATGGAAAAACAAAAGGTAGCTCACTGAATGGAATAAAAATTACTGCAAGAAATTAATGGATGTCCTATAAAAAGTATTAAAGAAAAGAGGAATATTAAATACCAAAGGAGAGGAAAAAGCTAAGAAATTATTTTTAAATGTTTTAAATATATATAAAAGATTATTGGGCCTTCCCTGCTGGCACAGTGGTTAAGAATCCACCTGCCAATGCAGGGGACATGGGCTCGAGCCCTAGTCCGGGAAGATCTCACATGCTTGGAGCAACTAAGCCTGTGAGCCACAACCACTGAGCCTGCGTGCCACAACTACTGAAGCCTGTGCGCCTACAGCCCACGCTCTGCAACAAGAAAAGCCACCGCAAGCGCACCGCAATGAAGAGTAGCCTCTGCTCACCCCAACTAGAGAAAGCCTGCGTGCAGCAATGAAGACCCAACTCAGCCAGAAATAAAATTAATTAAAAAAATACATTATGTGGAAAATATAATTCATTTTCTGTCACAGTGCATGAGTTCTTTTATGGAGAAATGGACTTGAGTCTCAGTCGAATCATTTGGTTAAATTATAAATTGTTGATCACTGAGGATGGTTTTATATTGGAATATACCACAAAGAGAATGTCAACAACACCTCTCCCCCGGAAATACCTTAGATGCTATGTTTCATATGATTACTGCTAGAGCAGATATCGGTTGAGAGGCAGTATAATGAATAGTGTAGTGAATCACAGCTCAGAAGTACTGGCCTCATTATTCCATCTGTTAACTAGCATCATCATCAGTATAACAGACACATTCTGAGTGGTTTTTTTTTTTTTCATATCTCATATGTTTTCTGTAAGGGCCATCTTGTACACAAAGGCATATGGTGAATATAAAATACTATTCAACAATACATGCTTATGATGATGCTGACAATGGCAGTGACAACTCAAAAGCCTACCCATTACTATAATTTTATAAAGATCTAGTATTTATTCTTTTACTCATATACATTATTCCAGAGTCTGGGAAAATAGTAGTGAGTAAACAGATAAGACCTCAAACTAACAGAAACACAAGTTTTTAATAAAAAATACTTTGGTTTACACTGGGAATCTATTTGTTCCCAGATCTATTTGCACTAAGAAATAGAAGTACAAAAGTTATATGAAGTCCATGTTAGATGATATTTTCTTGATTTTTTGGTAATTTTTGAAAAAAGTTTAACAAAAGAAGATAATTCCAAAAGGGTAGAAGTTACAGAAGTTTGCAATTTGTTGATGGGTATGTTCCAAAAGATACAGTATATAGCCTGAATTTTATCCAGACAAAAATCACAAAAGAATTCATTAAAAATAAACAAAACCAAATAAAGTTGGTAATTTAATCAAGTTTTGTGGTTTATTTTCCTAAAATTGACTCAAATATGTTAAAAGATAATCCCCTTTAGAGGATTTCCTAGATTTGCATTCTAGCCTATAATGAAAAGAGGTAAGGATACTGTATACACAGACATAAACAAAATTCTGCTTATACATAAATACATATGCTGTATATACATATCTGAATAGAGGGATTTATTTAGGTGAAATATATTATAGGCTTTTAAAAATGTCTTTAAAATTTTTCTTCTCCATAATGAAATACAGTAGAAAAAACAATCATTTTACAAGAGTGTTTTATTGTTGCCATATTTCATCATATTTGAAGAGAAGCAAGAAGTTAATCTTATGGCAATTCCAAGCTTTGATAAGCAATACTACTTGGGTTTTCACAGCAGATGTAGCTATAGATAATGAGATTGCCACTATTTAATTGAATAAAGCAGATCAATTGACAGTAAGATTGATAAAAAAGATATTAAAGCCTTTTGCCATACTCACGCACAGAGCTATTTCACAAAGGCATATAAACTTAAATCATTTGAAATTGATTTCCTAACAATCAACTGCTTTGCAAAATAGGAAGGAAAAACTTACACAACAGACATTGGGAAAATTATCCAAGTCTTGTTTACATTTGAGAAAGTATCTTCAGCTATATTTATATAAAATGTCTTCTTGAAAAAAATTAAGCTGATTTAGAAAGGCTCTATAAGTTCCAAAGTTTCTCTTTGAAAATATCAGAATTTACTGAAACTATTTTCTTCTATAGTTTTCACCTCCACAAACATGTTTCTATTACATATAAGGAATTAACAGATCAAAATAAATTCTCTAAAGTGAGGACTGACTTCATTGAAGACAGAAAATACATAGCTTGAAAGTGATACTTGAAACCTTCAAAAACTTAGTCATTTCTGACCTTCATTGAGAAAATGAAATAAAATATACTGGAATATTCATTTAATGTAGAATTCAACCCTTAACGACAGAGGAGAAACTGTCCGAAGTAGATGAAACAATCAGTCATAATTGTGAACAGCTGCACACCTACAGAAAACAAGCAAAAATTCTTATAGAAAAAGTAGAAAGAAGCGTTTGTTCTTTCTAAAGCCAAATGATTTCCCATGAGGAACAAAGCTCATAATAATTGGTCAAAAACTCTATTGGCCAAGAGAAAACTCAAGAATTAAGAAAAAAAATACATATGAGAGAGGAAAAACACTCAATGAGGCAGATCTTAAAATTAATCTGTTAGATGAAAAGGGGCTTCTTACAGTTATGCCACAATGTTTAAAGTGGGGCATATGTCAAAAGTCTGAGAGGACCACCAAGTTATCTACTAGATTATCAGATCACCAAGAAAGCAAGAGCATTAAGCTGTAATGGCTGAGGGATCAAGTATCTAAATGTATCCTCTGTGGACCAAATGTCACCTCCATGGGATCAAAATCATAGAATGTTCCCTCCATCAATTTGTTGTACTTTTCCAATAATTTCTCTACAAAAGCCATATGCAATTTATCCTCCTGTGTCTAACTTGGCAGACTCACTCTGGACCAGCAGAACTTAAAAATTTACTATGCCTTCTTTGGCTAACATGCCATAGGATTACGCATGTTCAAAAATGGAATCCAGTACAAATGACACTAAAGAAGAGCCTGGCCATTTATGCACACCTGATTCAGGGTCAGCCTTTCTTTCTCTACCGCGTCCTCTAGTCAGATGTTGAAGAGCTCCAGGGGGCAGTTTGTGCAAGGTGAGTATGGACATCCTGAAGAATACTCATCATTAAGAGATGCCCCTAGCCTAGCACATTTTCCATTAGCCGTGAGAAATGTCTACACCAAGAACTAGATATTTCCCATCCCCACATCCTGAAAGTAGAATAATCCTCCATTAAGCCAACTTCTGAAGATCCTGTACCACAGCAAAATTCTTTTTGTTTCTTTTCTAAAGGAAGTTTGCTTTCTCTATCTTTTAGCATCATTGCTGTTAAGTGATTAGACCATTACTCAAATGGAACCTTGAGAGAATTACAACTCAGATAACATTTTACAAAAGTAGAATTTTTAAGTTTGAGTCTTAAGAGTAAATTGCTTCCATTTAAAATTATTTTGTCTATCTTTTAAAATAATCGAAATTTTATTTTTGTTTTACTGCTGTTAGTTAAGTGAATATGCAGCTGCTAATACTGAAACTTGGTAGAATCATAATTCTTAAGATATTATTTTATAAATATAGAGTATTTAAATGTGACTCATGCACAAACTATTCACATTTTATTCTAGTTCTAGACAGAGTACATGTAGCATTTTGGTTTTAGTTTTTAACAAGTCCCCTATAACCTGCACTATAGCAACAGTGAAACGTGTGAGACTCAAGGGTCATGTGTGCATTCCAGGGGCTATATTTACTCTACTTATAAAACAAAATAAGGTAGCTTGATATCTCTATGACTAAAATTTAATTCATTTTTAAAAGTAACTATTAATTGTTCCCTACCATTATATCTAACCCTCTGTTATGCCCTGTGAAGTATATACATAATGGGCAGTCTATGCCCTTAGGGAGTTTACAACAAAAAGTGACCATTTAAAATTTTCTAGTTAAAATTAAGTTTAAATTTTTACATCACTACCTCCAAGAGCATATATCCAGCTTCAACTTTTCTATACTGAATGGCATCAATTTGTCCTGACGAAACATCCCTTATGGGCAGGGACCATCCTGTAGTACAGTATCTGCGAACATAGTAGACCTATAACCATTGTAAGTAGATTGATGATATGGTATGAACCTACTGAACATTCACACAACATTTATTTTGTGTAAAATTTAGTCCTAAGCACTTCATGATAACCAATTTAATCTTTAAAACATTCTCCTGAGGGCTTCCCTGGTGGTGCAGTGGTTGAGAGTCCGCCTGCCGATGCAGGGGACATGGGTTCGTGCCCTGGTCCGGGAAGATGCCACATGCCGCGGAGCGGCTGGGCCCGTGAGCCATGGCCGCTGGGCCTGCGCGTCCGGAGCCTGTGCTCCGCAACGGGAGAGGCCACAACAGTGAGAGGCCCGCGTACCGCAAAAAAAAAAAAAAAAAAAAAAAAAAATTCTCCTGAGGTAAGTAATATTACTACCCCTTATTTAAATATGGGTAAACTGAGACAAGGAGGATAAGTAACTTATCCAAGGACACATAGTCTCAGGTGACACGGCTAGGATTTGAACCCAGGTGACGGGGGATCTTGAGTCTACCTACTTCAACACTATGCCTTGCTGCTTACATGGGAAGCAGCACCATTTAGTGCCTGAAGCAACTACTGTCGTGAGGGCCACAGTCATTAAAAGTTTTATATGCTCCCAGTCTGAATTCTTTCTGATCCAGGTAATTTCTTTTACTCTCTGGGACTCTAATATTTGGCTAATTATTTATATATTGACACAGAGATCTGCCAACAATTAGTAGTTTAATATTTGAAAAGTAATGATATGAAATGTTCTGTCTAATGTGGATGGGTTCATTTATACAATGCCCTTCTCCCTGGAAGAAACATCCATTTTCTGCCACATCTTCAGAGATATGATCAAATAGTTTGCTTTTCTAATAAAATCGTTCCTCAGGAGTACTTTCTGACTTTCCAAAAATGAACTAAATATCTCAAGGTAAGACAAGGTCTCTGAGAAAGACACAAATGATCCTAAAAGAAAAAGAATATATATTAAAACATTCTAAAACAACAATGTATAATGAATCTAAAAAAATTTGCACTTTCTCACCATAAAATGCTAAGGTTATCACTGAGAAATTATCAAATGCTTTTATCCCTCAAAGGGATAATGCTGCCTACTTGGAACTGAGCAGAGGGTCCCGGATCACTGTAAAAAACTCTTCAAAATTCATGATTGTAAGCAATCCAACCACTGTCTGGGTCACAGCTCAGAAGACAAAGGGCTCCTGCCTTCCCACTTGTTACTGGGGCTCCCACTTATCCTCTATTTATGACAAATGACTTGTTAAGTCCATAATTTCACATAGTTTTGGCAACTATTATGTAATTCTGTCAGCACTCGAAATTAGACTTGAAGGTGGCCAGGAAGGCAGGCTCCAGCCTCAAGGTCAGATGTACCATTTCTGGAGAGAATTGGGAAGAGAACAAAAGAAGTTTTCTCATCCATTGTTCAAGTATCTTACGGGGCCAGAAGCTGAAATCAATCATTGGTCTCTTTTGGAAACATAGTTGAATCAGCCCCTGTTCCCAGAAAAAAAAGGTGCAGTAAGATAGCAAGATTACATGATTGCACTGAAGATTAAGAATAGTGTCAATAATAACCATATGGAACAAAAAGAATTCAATATTATACATGTTGATTTTTGTTGAAAAATAAAGCCAATTAAAACAAAGTCAGAAGTCAAAGAATAAGAGTTTCACAACTATAATAATACTGCTGTTCCAGAAGTTAGAATAAACATATTTCGTTGAGAAACTGAAAATAAAGTATAGATTCCAAAGACATTTTTCAATGAGATAACTTAGAAGCTAGAAAACAAAATTTACTTTTTTTCTTCCTGTTTACTAAATATCTAACATCACAAAAAGCTGGGCATCACCTTGCCAAATCATCTATAAGCCTTTAGACTAAAGGCAAATCTTGATAGATAGATAGATAGATAGATAGATAGATAGGGACAGTCTATTCTAAGGGGAAGTGGCAAGTAAATAATGAAATTTATAACTTTATTTTATTGAAGTATAGTTGATTTACAATGTTGTGTTAGTTTCTGGTGTACAGCAAAGTGATACAGTTATACGCACACACACTCACACACATATATATATTCTTTTCCATTATGGTTTATTACAGGATATTGAATATAGTTCCCTGTGATATACAGTAGGACCTTGTTTATCCATTCTATATATAATAGTTTGCATCTGCTAATCCAAAACTGCCCATCCAACACTCCACTATTCCCCTCCCCTTGGCAACTACAAGTCTGTTTTCTATGTCTGTAAGTCTGTTTCTGTATCATAGATAGGTTCATTTGTGTCATATTTTAGATTCCACATATAAGTGATACCATATGGTATCTGTCTTTTTCTGACTTACTTTGCTTAAGTATGATAATCTCTAGGTCCATCCATGTTGATGCAAATGGCATTATTTCATTCTTTTTATGGCTGAGTTATATTCCATTGTATGTATGTACTACATCGTCTTTATCCATTCATCTGTCAGTGGACATTTAGGCTGTTTCCATGTTTTGGCTATCGTAAATAGTGCTGCTATGAACACAGGGGTGCCTGTATCTTTTCAAATTATAGTTTTGTCTGCATATACGCCCAGGAGTGGGACTGCTGGATCATATGGCAAATCTATTTTTAGGTTTTTGACAAACCTCCATACTGTTTTCCACAGTGGCTACATCAACTTACATTCCTACCAACAGTGTAGGAGGGTTCCCTTTTCTCCACACCCTCTCCAGCATTTGAAATTTACAACTTTTGTCTAATAAATACCTACTCTAGATGTTCAACCACAAAACTTATGGATTTGAGAGCTAGTCATTCTAATAGAATTAAATATGATATGTACACACACATATGTATACACATGTCTGAAGTTGGAGGCAGTATAGTATAGAAGAAAGCACATGGGTTTGGGAGATAGAAGGATCTTTGTCTAAATCGATTCTCTGCTACTTACTAACTATATGACATTTGCAAGTCAGTTAAACCCTTTGGGAATTAACACAAGAAGGTACTATTTTAGAATTTTAAAAAATCCTTAACCCAAAAGATATTTTCAAATTCAATGTGGAAGATTGGCATAATGATGGTATGGATAAATCTTACAATGATGTCTGATTGAATTTCTAATTATGTTTGTGTAAAGTCAGATAATGTTTTAAGGTAATGGTTCTTTAACGAAGTTTTGCTGTCTCAAAGCCATTTGACCCATTGATAAAATTTCTAATATTTATGACATCCGTATAGAACATTCAAAAGCATTCCAATGGAAGTTCTCACATCATCCATCAGTTATTTTAAAAAGAGGCAAAGCTCTTTACCATGGCATCTGGCTAGTCTCCTAATAACCTTTGATCTCCTTATCTGACATGCATCCACTGCAGAAATCACAGCCCTCCACGGTTTTCCAAGTTAACAGCTTAGTACATTTGGGAAAATCCAAACTTTGTATATTGTTAAGTATGTTGTTAATTTAATGTTTCTATTGTCTTGGGGTGGGTGAGGAAGGTGAGGTTCAGCAGTAGAGATGAATTACATTCTTCTCCTCTCAAGTTAATGCTCACAGAACTTCCAAAAAGTTCATTTTACTCCTTTACAAGTAAGATGGAAGGCAGTATGGTAAAGTGGAAAGTGACCTGGAATCAGGAGTGAGATGAAGCAACAATCATATACTGAGCATCTATGATGTGCCAGGTACAACTATTCTATTCAGCACTACATATAGTAGGTAAAGATACATCTGTGCGTATACGTATATATACTACGTGTGTGTATAACTTAATTTAATAAAGACACTACAATCTGCCTTCAAATCTCAACTTCACTGCTTACTATGTGGATGGGGGCAAGTTGCTTAATTACTCTGGGTTCCAATTTCTTCTATTATGAATTATATTATAAAGTCTACTTCACAAGATTGTCCTGAGGATTAAATGGGATAAAGTACAAAAAAAGGATTTGGTATACTGCCTAGAACACAATAGGCACTCAATAAAATCATAATGTCTATAATGCAAATACTTAGTACATAATACAGGCCTGCCATTGTTTTATGTGCTTTGTAAATATTAACTTTTAAAATCTTCATAACAATTCTTATTACACCTCTTTTACTAATAAGGACACTGAGAACCTGAGAGGTTAAGTGACTGAAGGTCACACATTTAATAGAGACTGAATTAAAATAAAAACCCAGACTATTTCATTCCAGAGCTTCTGCATCTAACCATTATGCTCTACAGTTAGATTCTGAACTCTCTGGCAAAACTTTTATTTTAAAGGTGCCTTTTAGGCAGTTAAAATATATATACATATTATTCCAATTTTAATAAATTATCTCAAGATGACTACAAAATACATTAGAGAGTTATATGGACATACTTAAAATATCCAATCGATCAAGGAGATAAACAATATACAGCAAACAAATGGTACACAATTAGGATAATTCAAGGAAGGTTTAAGTGAAAGAGCTGTTTACAAAAGAGTGAGCTGGCCGTAGGGAAACTGTAGGAGAGAGCACAATGTCTCGGGTCAGAAACGGTGGGACGATGCAAATCAGAAAGTACAAAAGGAGGGAATTTGACTGGAACCCAGAAGGGGCAAGTCATGTAGGGAGGCCCTCGTTGAGAAAATTATTGGGTTAAAAGGCACAGCCAACCCAAAGTGACCGGGCAGGGACGGAGGCAAAGGAGTGGACACCTGGCCTCACACCTCCTCCTGGGGACCCCCCTAGCAGGCCCCTCACTGGCAACTAGAAGTCCAGGGAGTCTGCTAAGGAAGCCCGGACAGGTCAGCCTCCTGGGGTAAGGAGCAGGGGAGAAGGTTAGCTGACTTATTTTTCCAGATTTCTAAAATACTAACATTTAAGGTCCCAAAACTTTCTTATCAAATATCTTCTTAAAATTTCTGTCTGGGCTTCCCTGGTGGTGCAGTGGTTGAGAGTCCGCCTGCCGATGCAGGGGACATGGGTTCGTGCCCCGGTCCGGGAAGATCCCACATGGTGTGGAGCGGCTGGGCCCGTGAGCCATGGCCACTGGGCCTGCGCGTCCAGAGCCTGTGCTCCGCAGCGGGAGAGGCCACAACAGTGAGAGGCCCGCGTACCGCAAAAAAAAAAAAAAAAAAAAAATGATGTTAGTACATCTCCTAAACTCCCTAAACCCCCAGCATTTGGGAAAGGCTGATGGAAACAGACAGAGGCAGAGCTAACAATCCTACCACTTCCATCTTGGTTAACATTTAACCGTTTTTCAAGAAAATGATAGCTGTTTAATCTTAAAAGTTTACATAAATAATTTTACATTTTGTAAGCTGTTTCTCACCCCAAAATGTAAAAGTTGCACCACACTCTTCTCAAACCAAGAATCTAATTTTCTTACAATCTCAGCAGCACAGTGGAACTAGCCTCAATATTGGAATCAGACAGATCGTTTTGAATTTCAGCTCCTCTTGTTAGTATAGTTCTGATCTTGGACTGATGGAGCTGATGAAGAGATATTGAATGTAAAGAATTACTGCAGATAGAGTGCCTGGCACATTATAGGCATGCGATATGTAGTTACAATTATGAGTTATGGGCCAAATGATATGGACGACTTTTTAAATGTCTTAAACTTTTTAAATGTGCTAAATAATTTTAATACTTTTTAGGAAGCATAATTAAAACTTGAGCCCAAGTGACGGTTGCACAATTCTATGGGCTGAATTGTGTGCCCCCTCCAACAAATTCATATGTTGAAGCCCTACTCCCTCCTCAGTATCACAGAATTGACTGTATTTGGAGATAGAGGCCTTAAAGGGGGTAACTAAGGTAAAATGAGGTCATAAGGATGGACACTAATCCAATATGCAAAGACGCTGGGAAAAGACAGCCATCTACTAGCCAGGGAGAGAGATCTCAGAAGAAATCAATCTTGCCGGCACCTTGACCTCAGACTTCTAGCCTACAGAACTGTGAGGAAATAAATTTCTGTTGTTTCATTTATCCAGTCTGGGGACTTCCCTGGTGGCACAGTGGTTAAGACTCTGTGCTCCCAATGCAGGGAGCCTGGGTTTGATTCCTGCTCAGGGAACTAGATCCCACATGCATGCCACAACTAAGAGTTCACATGCCACAACTAAGGAGCCGTGTGCCACAACTAAGGAGCCCGCCAACCGTAACTAAGACCCAGCACAACCAAATAAATAAATAAATATTTTTTTAAAAATGTATCCAGTCTGTGGTACTATATTATGGCAGTCCTAACAAACTAATACACACAGCTTCCAAAGACTCGGGTCTGATGGAATTTCTGAAGACCAGTTACTATGATCAGGTACATGCAATGGCCCAGGCCCCTGCAAACTCAGAGGACCAAAACACACCACTTTGGTTTTACATGAGTTCCTTGAATTGCATATTCCTCTTATGTTATTTTCAGTGAAAAAAGGGAAAAAAAGCTGGTTGTTTTTCTCTTTATAAAAATTCTCCTTATATTTGAATAAAGTTGTTAACCACTGTGTAGCCCTCCCTTTGCGAGGCAAGCACATGTCTAGAGATACACTGTAGTTCTAGATTACTAAGTTGAGAAAGCAGCATGGTTAATGGTAAGAGCTTTAGTTAAAAATCTATAGTCAGAGGTACTTCCCTGGTGGCTCAGTGGTTAAGAATCCACTTGCCAATGCAGGGGACATGGGTTCAAGCCCTGGTCCCACATGCTGCAGAGTGCACGACTACTGAGCCTGCGCTGTAGAGCCCATGAACCACAACTACTGAGCCTGTGCTCTAGAGCCTGAGAGCCACAACTACTGAGCCCGCGTGCCACAACTACTGAAGCCCACATGCCTAGAGCCTGTGCTCCACAGCAAGAGAAGCCACTGCAGTGAGAAGCCCACGCACCACAGTGAAGAGTAGCCCCCGCTCACAGCAACCAGAGAAAAGCCCCCGTGCAGCAATGAAGACCAAAGGCAGCCAAAAATAAAATTAATTAATTAATTTTTTAAAAAGTAATTATAAAAATCTATAGTCAGAAAAGATTATCATAAAAACATTAAATTTTGAGATTGAATTCTACTTTATTATGTCATAAAAACATAGTAGGCTACTAACTCTTTGTGACGCAGTGTATTTATCCTTCTGTAAAATGGAAATAAAATACTTGACTCCATGATCTTTGTATAATACTTTAAATAAAATGTTAATAAGTAAATTGTCTTGCACAGCAGTAAAAATGGTTAACTCCAGGACCAGAGATATCTGACCAGGGGGAATTTAATCTGTTTCAACAGGAACACCTTTTGTCAAGCTGTCTACCTCCCCCTGGCAGCTGACCCCACCTTCTTCCCCTATTCACTACTTTGTGCCCCCAATCCCTTTCTTCTCTGGATAAGCCTTATTCTTTGTGTCCCTGCCCCTTGATGGGTGGGCTCTGCTCCTTCCCTTTGGAGTTACCACCAAGCTCCTTATCGCCCTAACTCTTTTCCCAGGCTGACTTCCCTCACTAATGCAAGTTCCCAGCACCTGCTCCCGCCCAGCACTTCTCTCATAGTTTAAGGTTGTCAGCAGGTACACAATCATGTTACAAGAGCAGAAAACCCTGGCAGCCAAGCAAACATAAGAAGGTCTGTCCTGTAGCTAAAGAAGATATACACACAGTTTATTAGATTAACATTTTATACTATAGAATATGTGTTAATAGGCAGCATGCTAATTAGTCATCAAAAGTAAACTGTTCATAATTATTCTTCTAAGATTTTGAACAATTAATCACAAGCATTGAACAAGCAAATGGGACGTAAGGATATAACTAAGAAGACAAAGTATTCCTACTATTTATTGAGTTTCAACCAATGTACTGGGCATCATAGGTGCTTTTATGTACAACACTTTATTTAATCTTTCCAGCAGAGCTGTAAATTAGACATTTTTATTGTTCTTTTTCAGATGAGGAAATTGAGGTTTCGAGAAATTAAGAAAGTTACCTGAGGCCACTGAGCTGGCAAATGACAGAGCTAGTAGTCAAACCCCATCTTTCACTAGCCAAAGCTACTGTAAACACCCGAAATGTATCAGCCCATTTTGGATGCTTGTAGAACTGCTGTATCTCTGTACAGGCTTCAGGAAATCTTTAGAAATTTTCTGCAAAATATAGATTCATACAGAGCACCATTCATGAATAGCACATAATTGAAACCACAGTGACCTCTGGATTTTTGTGGCTAGGTTTACTATGAGAAGACGTACCAGTGGTAAGAAGCAACTGTATTTGAGAGAGGCTCAACATAGTAAAGCCAATTCCAGAAAATATATTTGCCTACAAGAAACAGTAAAGTGGTTTCATGGAAAAATTTTGTAGGAGAAATTGAAAAGTCTCTGGAAAACTTTAAACCTCTTCGTTTTTGAATTGAGCATGTAGTACAATGTACATACTTTATTTTGAGTGAAATAAAAATCAAAGGTAAGCATAATTCTTTCCTAAGATTCCCCTCTGCCAAAAATGTTTAACCTCCATACCAGAAGAACCAAAGTTATGTAAGATTCCTAAAAGGCTTTTTATGAGGTCATGCGCTATTGAAATCACACACTAATGCTTCACATCTATAATTCTAAAAAGACAGATTTCCAGGAAGACGCCCAAATTCCTAGAAAATAGAACTTCAAACTCTAGATATTTCTCTCAGACTAACAAAATACAAGCGGTAACTTTTTTGGCATTAGCGTCTTCAGCATTTAACCTCTCAGTTTGAATATGGTCAAATATTACAAAGATCTTCATTCAAGACAGAATAGTAAAAATTTTACTAAAGACTGCCTCTGAATATAGATGCCTTTTTATTGTGTCTGGAAATATATATACATATATATATGTGTGTGTGTGTATATATATATATATATATATATATATATATATATAAAAGTTTCCTTTTAGAAACAGATTTTTGTGACCATGGGAATATTTTCTCCTATGAAACACTGAAAACATGGTATTTGTTTTCCCAAATTCATAAATTTTTTCCTAACGACTTCAAGTCATCTTGAATATTTAAAATGTATTAGATGTACAGTGTCATCCGTACATCTGTTATTATTATAAAACTGTACAATAATAATAGTACTGTACTATATTAGAATGATAGTGTCATTTTCCTGAATAAAACAAGCTTTATTCTCCAAATGAAATGTTTAGTTTTTCTTTTTAAAAAAAGATCCACATTATGAATTATGTATCTGCTTTAGTAAATATTATGTTTGATTGTGTAACACAAATGAAGAGTTAACCTGAAGTCAAATAAGAATTTTCAAGATTATCTGACAAGTTTTCTCAAAGTTGCAACTTGATGGATATTACAAAATATACTTTAGAAATATGAAAGAAAATAAAAATAAAAGGAGCTTGGTTTTCGGAAAAACAAAGCAAAAGATTAAAATTACAGGTGATTAGCTGTCATCTCTTTTCTTTGCTGACCCCAAATAAATATATTATTTATTGCTCATTGACTATCCACTCTATGGCTATATCCCACATTCATTTCTTCGCATCTTTTTATTCTGGTATATCTACTGAGCATATAGCCCAGAGATTTTGAAGGAAGCAAAAAAGACAATAGAAGCAAGCTGCAGAGCTTCTAGGTGGATTTCACCAATGACATTCTGTCAAATGGAATTCTTGTACCTCTCACTACAACTCAATGAGGGCTCCTGGAGATGTTAAACAGCCTTAGACACTCTGACATTTAACATCAACCAGAGCATTGAGGACAGCCAATCTGACCATAAGATTGTATTTTACCCTTAGAAACAATGTTCTGTATATAGGCTGTCCTTAGTAGTGTCATCACTAGTGTCATTACTAGTGAAGTTAAGGCATTTTCTTAGTCTTTGTATGTGTGCCTTTTAAAATCCCATAATCATGACTTAAATTAGACATGACTGAACTGTCTTAAATCAATATTGACATCTGATTTATAAGTTTAAGTGTATACATAAAACACAGGAAAACATTTTTTTAACTCTTAAAGTCCCCTCACGACATGACTTAACTGTCCTCATATGCTATCTGCTCTATTATTAGCTCTGTTATTTGCCAATTACTAACTCATCATAAACTTCACTTTAAATTAATAGGAAGTTCTTTATATATACACAAACATATAATCCCCTCCTTTTAATATGGTGGGTTGCTTTATCCCTGTGTTTTCCTGGGTGAGTTTAATACTTCCTTCGATTAAATCAATGTTTTCCAAATTTTGACCGACGACTTAGTCCTTGTCAAATAAATCTGAGAAATAAAGCATATTTATATGCCTTTTGTACAGTTACAATGCACATTACTATATCGAAGATACTGATGAGTCCTACAGTAAAAGAAACCTTAATAAAGAAAAGAGGTGGAATCTAAAATTTCCCACTGAACACTTTTATAGTATAGCATAATTTAACATCTAGGAAAAGTAGTGACCCTTGGAACACTTTTTTGAAAAGATCATTGTATTATTTCTATTACATAGTAATCAGCTCTATTCCTCCTATAAAATAAATTATATCACTAATTATTATTTTGCTATACTATAGCAAAATAATAGCCTGATACATCACATTGATTACGTATTACATCATTTTTTTAAAATCTAGAAACCACAAATAATTATCAAGCTTAGAAACTGGTAAATATATGTTTTTGTTAATTGATCTATATAAATATATATAAATGTATATGTTATTTTACATCACAGATAATATGCATGTAGAGATTTATTTCATTCATACATGTTCTCTTTATGTATAACCCAAGAAACCTGAAAAACACATCCTATATTCTTACTATAAATGAAGACAGACCCTTTGGGCTTTCCAAAGTATTTATAGTCTTAGAAATATTCAGCTACTAAGAAATTGGTACCTAGAGGCATTCATATATCACTGAACACCGACCAAAATAATGAGGCAGCATGGGTTAAGAGTCTGGGTTCTGGATTCGAATTCCAGGTATGCCACCTCACTAGCTGTGTGACCTTGAAAAAATTACCTATTTCTCTGATATTTATTAGGGAAATAACAGTAGAACTATTTTGTGATGAAGAATTTTTCAGTGTTAAGGAAGATAATATGCAGTATGTAGCACAATAATTGACATAGTAAGCTCGTGATAAACCTTACATTTTTAACATTACTTGCGTCTGCTTCCCACTAGGTAACAATCAGAGAAAAATATAAATTATTTTTCCTTCCCAAATACCTTCTAACATACAGTCATGAAATACAGAACAGTGTGATGTCAAAATCACAGTGTGGAACTTTAAAGTAAATGAAAGTTAATCTAAACTATCATTGACATGGTACAAATTACACTTTGTGTTCAAAAAACCGTAAGTATAAGAGTTATGCAAGCTTTTAGGAGACATCAATGAAAGTCTACATCAATTCTCTTTGAAATGCTTTGGGTTTATAAATCAAGATCAAATTCATGAGGCTAAACAAATCAGTATCGAAAACTCCCTTAATTGTTTAAGTTCTGTATGAAGTCAGTTTTGCTGCACAACAAAGAATCCAAACTCTCAGTGGCTTACTAAATAAACATTTGTGTCTTGCTCATATTACAGTTCGATGGCTGAGGGTTGGCTACTTGGTCCTGTCTGTCTCTGTCCCGTGTGTCTCCTCATTTCCACACCCAGGCTAAAGAAGCAGGTCTTTAGGAGACAATCTCCTAAAACTTGCAGGAGAGAAACTCAAGTGGCCTAGTGTAAGCAACACCATTGCATTTAAAGCTTCTGTTTATCTGCGGCGTATACCATACTCCACTGGACAAAGTAAGCCACATGGCCAAGGCCAAAGAACATGGGATATATACTCCTCCCAAAGGAGCAAGCAAGTGACACAGCAGTGGCATTTTATATAATCCTCTTGCTTGGAAGGAAGAAGCGAGCACCTGTGAATACAATCTTTCTCAGTTCACCTCCTCAGTCACAGATACTCACTTTCTATACCTCTTCACACAAAATTCACTCACACCTACAAGGAAGACATTCTAAAAGTTTCAACCAACCAAAGCATCAGCCTTGAAGACCATGAACCTATCTATATCAAATCCAAACAGCTCCTCTTGATTTGAACACAAATTTTTATTTTGAGCTAAGTAGACAAATTATCTTCTCTACATGCACACAACATAAAAGGGCGCAAAAGAGGCAGGATAAACAGATAAACACTCTCATTTGAAGGTGGAAAAAAATGGAGAACACAGAGCACTCACTGGTCCATAGAAGCTCTGAAATCCCACTGGGCAAACAGGAGGGCATTGGGGATAGGGAAAATGAAGTGTCTTTGATTAGGAGTCTGGGATTAACTCCTCAGAGAATTTTCTCTAGCGTTACTGGCTCCAACCTCTTCCTTCCTTTTCCTTTCCGTTCCTTGACCACATCAGAATAGAAAATTGGAAAATATGCCCTCCTTAGAGCTGAGTAGCCCTTTTGGCCTGCTTCCTGCCCAGAGAAAGTTGGTGGCCCACGTGTCATTTTAAGATATAAAAAGCCACACATCTGCTATTTCAGGCTGGAAATACTCTTTGCATTGAAACTCTTTCAAATTTTTTATCTTTTCTCATATTTATTTAATCTATTCTGCTCCATGTACTAAAAAATACACTCACTATTCTTTTACCAATCTCTAAACTGAAGTACACATATTTGAGTTTATCAGACTCCATGAGATCACTCCTTTGGTTTCTTTTCCCTGAACCATTTTGTCCAACTGAAAGGATTTACTGAGGGACACCTTAATCCAATCAAAAGGTTTTGTGCACATGCCAATAATTTGGTCTTTGTTCTTAAAGTGAGTCTTAATTAGCCTTAGTGGTTCAAAGTGTTTATCTTTTAACCAGTTAGAGATGAGAAAGAGTTTGATTTTCTAACCCTGTAAATCCTGGACTTTCTCGCTCTTTAATTTCCTATTCATCCTTTAGGTTAAACAAGTCACTTATGTTTGAGATCATTTTCCTTCTTGTGTTATCTTATCAAATACAGCTTCTAACAACCAATTCACATTAGTAACATTTCAAATCCTCTTTATGGAAAGCCTTAAGTACATTATATACACGTTTGCCTTTCAAGTTATCTCAGGTAACAGTTTTACCAAACGTTTTGCTACTGAATAAAATGTATCACCAATTTTCCAGCCTCCAATAAGTTTCCTCCCTGCTAGGTCTCCTGCCCCTAGAATCAGTGCCACATATTTTAAGTTTTTATATGGTAACACTCCACCTCTAAGTATCAAATTCTATACTTTTCAACTTTTCTGAGTAACAGCTGTAAAATCTCATGTGCTTACAAAAACAAGCATCTTGTTCTTGTTAATGTTTCATATAGGCAGTTATTGGATGGATGCAGCTAGGGTGGCTCCGCTTGGCTTGGCTCTGTGGGTCTTATTGGAAGACTCAGGCTGGTGTTGAAGCCCTTATGTGGAGCATGCCATTTTTCAAAATAACATTTTGAAAAGCAGGCGTCTGAGCCAATCCTTAGAATTTCATTTAAAGCTTCTAACTGGATATAGTGTAGTCATATCTGTTCACATTCCAGTGACCAGGGAAAATTTCATGGTTAAATCCAAAATCAATGGGGTGGGAGGGAAAATATATACTCCCCACAACAGGAAGCAGGCAAGCCCCATGGCAATGGGCTGGGAGATATAAACTGATCATGAGGAAGGGGTACACTGTATAACTGTGTGCAGAAATACAACCTACCAATTGCATAGTTTAGCGATTTCTTCAAATGACCTATGATGCAAACATTCCCAGTAAAAACAACACTTTACACTCATGCCACTTTCCCAGAAAAGTAAATCATTTACGGGGCTTCCAAAACAACCTCTGTTTTAAAAAATGGTATTGAGTCTTGTTTTAGATTTCTATCATTGGTAGGAACTGTTTAGGAAGTTACTTCTCTGCACAAGAAAACCTCCCATTCTCCTATCTCAGTCAGCCAGCTCAGAGCAGCTACAACTGTAATTACCATACTTGCAATAATCTCTGGCACACACCTGGAAGACTAGGGCCACGCAGAAGGAAATAAAAAGGAGATCAGGGGTCATAATTTTGTTAGTCCTATTCATTCATGTCTTTATGACTATCACTGTCATCACCAACAGGGGCACTGCAATAAGACATGCCAACACCTCGAGGTCAGCCAGTGGCTGGGATGTAACAGACATTCTATTACTATCTCTTGAATGCTGTTAAATTATTTAACATTACCAGATTGAAATAGCACATAAAACACTGACCAGCTTAAACTGGTTTTGCCTCCTTAAATAGGCTGATCGATTAGTTAACCCTTCAGTTTTCTTACAGAGACAGCACTGCACATGTGCAAGACAGGAATCAATGTCTCCAGGATACCCTAGAACCAAGAATTGTCAGTCTCCAGAACTCAAAAATAGAAATATTGCCATCGGAGCCCTTTAAGAAGTCCTTCAGTAAGGAAAATTTGGCTTCCAGCAGCACAAGTAGTTTATATGGACTGATTTGAGACTAGCCAATCAGCTTCCAAATTTGAAATTCTCCATACCCCTTAAATTTCCCCCCAAACCCTGGACCAGAAAGACAGATTTGAGACCCTTGCCTTCCGTCTCTTTGCCCATCAACCTCTCAATAAAGCTCTTTCTTTTCATAAAATTTGGTGCCATGGTACTAGCTTCTATGTAGGTCAGGCAGCTAGCCCTTGCTCAGTAACAAGATTACTGGGATAGAATCTTTAAATGGTCCCCACCGTAATGCCTATCTGCTGATTCTCAGCCTATAAGCAACATAGCTCCGTTGTGGCCCTCATCCCCATCTCTCCCAAACCACTGCCTTAGAACCTAATTATATACTGATGTTGTTTACTTTTCAAAACGAATTTGCTTTAAGATGGAATTGATTTCACCCTTTCAAAAGATGTTCTATTTCAAAGGACGAAATATTTTTATCCAAATGTTTTTCTGGTAAGAGAAAATGTTTTCGAGAGAGAGCTGCTGTTTCCTCTCAATTTCAGAGTTCTGTCCCGACAGCTTGCTACCAGTACAGGGTGTTCTTTTCTGTCTCAGGGACATTGTACATCAGGTTCTCCTTCCTAGAGCTTTTTCCTCCGCATACCACACTTCCTCGTGTGGTTAATTCCTAATTAAGCTAAGCCGAGGAAAGGGTTTCATGACCCTCTAGGTTAGTTTCTTACCTTCTGATGTAGACTTTTCTACAAACATGTGCTTCTTGTTCCCAACACTGACCATATTTGAACATTTAAAATTATCTCTGTAATTGGTTAGTGAGTGTTTCTCCAGCTAAAATTTTATCTCCATGAGGGCAAAGACCACATCTAACTTCTTCACAACTGTATATCCAATGGTTATCCTATGTATTACACATTACATATGAATCATAAATATTTGTTGAATATATGGCTGTGTGACTGAATAAATGTGAATTTTTATTTTGAAACTTTGTTACATAATTCCTCATTTTAAAAAGAGCAGCAACTTTCTACATAGTCTCCTGAAGGAGGAAAATGGAAGAAAAGCTCCTAAGTGCTTTCTTACTTCCCTTCTGAATTCATCTACCCACTCTTGGTGGCCTCTTCCTGTTGGCTTACCTTAAATATTCCTTAGTATTTCCTGAACCTTTAGCACTTCATGACCACCCACGACCAAATATGTCTTAGAAATTCCTCCAGCTGCATGATTTCAAGTTGCATTATGCTTGTGTGTGTGAGTGTGCATGCATGTGTGTGTGTGTGTGTGTGATTTAGGAACTATATCTTGCTTCAGATATAATTATGTAAGAGAAACAAATTTTTTTTAAAAGGTTACTGCAGGGCTTTCCTGGTGGTGCAGTGGTTGAGAATCTGCCTGCTAATGCAGGGAACACGGGTTCGAGCCCTGGTCTGGGAAGATCCCACATGCCGTGGAGCAACTAGGCCTGTGAGCCACAACTACTGAGCCTGCGCGTCTGGAGCCTGTGCTCCGCAACAAGAGAGGCCACGACAGTGAGAGGCCCGCATACCGCAATGAAGAGTGGCCCCCACTTGCCACAACTAGAGAAAGCCCTCGCACAGAAACGAAGACCCAACACAACCAAAAATAAATAAATTAAAAGAAGGCTTAACATTTAAAAAAAAAAAAAGGTTACTGCATTTTTTTTTAAATTTTGCAGTCTGGGGGAAGGTGCTGAAAATGCTGTCATTCCCTGATGACCTCATTCATGATAGCATTGTGGGGCAGGGTTATGACAAATGAAAGCATTACTGGGAGAACTTCCAAATCCATCTGGCAAACACAGGAAATATATTTTAAAAAGTGATTGCTCAGTTTCTAAACATAATGTGCCAGGATTCAATGTTAAATCAGTGGGAAACTAAACATAAAGGATAACAAACATAAATGATTAGTATAGGCCCAAAGCAAGAGAAAATTTTATATTTAAACCTTGGTTATCAAGGTTTTCATATATGAATATCATGAACACACAGTTACAGGCTATTTCTGAATTATGCTTCAGGAACTTACATTATTCTACTCTAATAACTTCCAACCAACTTTTCCAGATAATGCATTTTTAATCAGTTTTATTAAAGTATAAATTATATACAGTGAAATTCACCCATTTTAAATGTATAATTCAATCACTTATAATGCAATTTTGACATATATTTTCTTCAAGCTAGATTTGTAAATTGTATGGAAAAGAAAAATTACGAGTTGTAATCTCACATATCAAAAATTTCTTTTTAAAGTGAATTTTCAAAAGCACATAGGTCTCTTCCCTATTAAGAGTTTTACCTCAGAGAAATAGTGAGAAGGTAAGATACATGGAAGAATTAGAAAAAAGATTAAGTTAAAAAAATAAAATTAAAAACATTAATAAAGTGAACTTTCTGTATCACTAAGCCATGAATGTGATATTATTCATTATGAAATTATTAATTTGTATATCGCCTCGAGAAAAAAATATTGCTTACTAACTCCAAGTCATCTAGGACATCTAATTTATCCAACTACCCAAAGTTTCAGCATGCACTGGGGGTCTTCAATACCCCCTGCAGATAAAGGGGGACTACTGTACGTGAGTGTCCTGCTTTCCTCACTGTGGAGACACCACCCATCATTTCCCAACTGGTAAAGTAGTATACCCTTTGACAAGATTCTCTGAGTCGCTGTTGACTACTTAGCCTGCATCTCATAGTGTTGCAGGCAGGGGGACCCCTTCCAGGGCCCAAGAGTGGGCTCTTGTCTAATACTCGAAAATGAATTGTTTGAGGAGACACATGTGCTGACAAAGCAAGAGACTTTATTGGGAAGGGGTGCCTGGGCAGAGAGCAGCAGAGTAAGGGGACCCAGGAAAACAGCTCTGCCACGTGGCTCGCAGTCTCGGTTTTATGGTAATGGAGTTAGTTTCCGGGTTGTCTCTGGCCAATCACTCTGACTCAGGGTCCTTCCTGGTGGCAGGCACATCACTCAGCCAAGATGGATTCCAGTGAGAAGGATTCTGGGAGGTTGGTAGGACATATGGACTGGTGTCTCCTCTCTCCTTTTGACCTTTCCTGAATTCTGCCGGTTGGTGGTAGCTTGTTGGTTCCGCGTTCCTAACCAGGACCTCCTGTAGTAAGATAACTCATACAAGTGGTTACTATCTTACCTGGCCAGGGCAGGTGGTTTCAGTCAGTGGTTCCCCTAAAATAGTACATATGGATGCCCACTCTGTTCCCTGATACAGATTTCACTTACCTCCTTAGTATTTAATCTCGTCTGCTACCTGGCTACTCTTTCTGGTAACACATTTAGCATGAACCTGACACAAAAAATCTATAATGCTGCTTCTATATGTAAGTGCTTCTTGCTGCTCTTATCGAACTTTCTCCTGAATCTTGAAATGTGAGCTTCCTCACTTGCTCCTTTTACTGTCAATAAATGGCCCCAGACTCTATTTCTAAAATTCTGTCAGTCATTTTTCCAATTTTCCTCTACCTAAGTAAGGGTACCCAAATGCTGTGCAAATTCCAGTGTCTTCTTCACAAAGCTAATAGGGACACTAACATAGCTTGTATGGTATGGTTACCAAGCACTGAAATAGCACTGCCCATCATCGCTGCTTTCCGACAGTTTACTGCTGTTACACAGAAAGTGTCATGGTGCTGGCGACCACTGAAGACATTTTGGGTTAGACTTCACATATAAAGTGACTGCCACTGAAAGGGACTTTAAATATCTCTCCCCTCACCCTGGCTCTGCTGCATATTAATCCTGACAGAGACCCACAGCCTTCAGAGATAACAGGCCATAATGAGAGACTCAAGTGAGAGACCAAGAGCTCTCCTACCTGAACCATTCCAGAATTTACACGTAAAAAGAACAACCAAATTTACAAAGGACACTGGAAAAGAACAGCACTCTTCTAGAAACAGTTGATGAAATTCACAACTTAAAGGCTGTGCTTTCTTAAGCTAAGCGGGACAAGTCTATACATAATAATAACTGACGGGGTTCCATAACTTGAGACTTTACTGAAAATGTGTGAGCTTATGGTCTAATCTGAGAATTCCACTCAGTTAAATACACAAATGTACATCTCATAAACTCTGCTGTCTTAGCCACAGTGCAGGGAAAGAATATATCTCTTATTGCATTTTGTTAAGAAGACTCTTTTAGAAAGAACAATCAAGTATGTAGGAGAATAAGTTGTGTTTTCCGATGGCAATCAGAGTTGCATTTTTACACTGAGAAGTTGGACTTGGTGAGTTGCCAGTTAAGTCAGTTTAGAATTTCCATCTCATCCACACTTATTTCAATGTGTTTGCTATGAAGCCAGTTAGTACAAATACAAGTACACGTACCACCTATTAGACTGCTTGTTGAGTCTCCAAAGTACCCTATTTCTCTAGTAGAACGGAAAGGAAAAAAAAATAAGTCTTAATCCAAGTTAGAAGTGAGGAGACTAATAAAAACTCAAAGGTCACTTATGGGGCTGAGTTAATTGAGCCCATTGAGCAGAATCCTGAACCTATCCTTTATTTTCTCAGGCATTTAAGATGTATCCAAAATGTTCAACTTGGCATCTTAAGAAGTCTTGCTGCCTCCATATTTTGGAAAACATAGAAACGAAAACTCCTCTTCAGTTCCATCCTTGACAATTCCATCAGTTTGCCATTCCAGAGGAACACAGATGCAGCAGACTATCATAGTAGCATGGTACTTTATCTTAAGTCTACCAGGCTTTTTCACCCAATAAAAATACCCAAGAATTTGGAAGCATCTGCTTTGGTATCAATCCTGGAATCAATACCTATATATCGATGTATCTATCTATCTCTCGATAGATAGATACATCGAGATATATCTCACATAATTGCCTTAACCACCAGTGACATTTGGCCATTGTTGCTTCTAATTTTTAAATGTAAAATAAGATGAGGATAATAATGACTATGAGGTAGCTTTATTGACCATCTGAGACATCATCTGATGCCAGTCAAGGTTTCCTTTCCTACCTATACAGCCTACTGCATTTGAAAATAGAGTCTGGATTCATGGTGGGGAGCAGGGGGACACACAAAGCCCAGGAGCAGATATATGTTCGGTGTGAGTCAGGGCATTTGGTTTTCCCTCTGAAAGATGCACTACTGCATGAGAAAATAAATGTAAGGTAGCAGGGTCCCACTGGGGACTTTTCTGTTTGGTCAGTCCTTTCTCTTATTGGCATATGGCACTACATGTGTGACTTCTACTGCTTTGTTTTTTTTATTTTATCTAGACAGCCTAATTACTTGAGAAAACATAATAAAACCTTTGTTTTCGGGACGGGACGGAAGACGGCGGAAGAGTAAGACGTGGAGATCACCTTCCTCCCCACAGATACACCAGAAATACATCTACACGTGGAACAACTTCTACAGAACACCTACTGAAAGCTGGCAGAAGACCTCAGACCTCCCAAAAGGCGAGAAACTCCCCACGTACCTGGGTAGGGCAAAAGAAAAAAAGAAAAAACAGACACAAAAGAATAGGGACGGCACCTGCACCAGTGGGAGGGAGCTGTGAAGGAGGAAAAGTTTCCACACACTAGGAAGCCCCTTCGCGGGCGGAGACTGCGGGAGGCGGAGTGGGGAGCTTTGCAGACGCGGAGGAGAGCACAGCAACAAGGATGCGGAGGGCAAAGCGGGGAGATTCCCGCACAGAGGATCGGTGCCGACCGGCACTCACCAGCCCGAGAGGCTTGTCTGCTCACCCAATGGGGCAGGCGGGGCTGCGAGCTGAGGCTAGGGTTTCGGTCGGAGCGCAGGGAGAGGACTGGGGTTGGCGGCTTGAACATAGCCTTAAGGGGTTAGTGCACCACGGCTAGCCGGGAGGGAGTCCGGGGAAAAGTCTGCACCTGCCGAAGAGGCAAGAGATTTTTTCTTCCCTCTTTGTTTCCTGGTGCGCGAGGAGAGGGAATTAAGAGCGCTGCTTAAAGGAGCTCCAGAGACGGGCGCGAGCTGCGGCTAAAAGCGTGGACCCCAGAGATGGGCGCGAGCCGCGGCTAAAAGCACGGACCCCAGGGACGGGCGGGAGACACTAAGGCTGCTGCTGCCGCCACCAAGAAGCCTGTGTGTCGAGCACAGGTCACTCTCCACACCCCTCTTCCGCGGAGCCTGTGCAGCCCGCCACTGCCAGGTTCCCGGGATTTGGGGACAACTTCCCCGAGAGAACGCACGGCGGGCCTCAGGCGGGTGCAACGTCACGCCGGCCTCTGCCGCCGCAGGCCCGCCCCGCACGCAGTGCCCCTCCCTCCTCCTGGCCTGAGTGCGCCAGAGCCCCCGAATCAGCGGCTCCTTTAACCCCGTCCTGTCTGAGCTAAAAACAGACGCCCTCCAGCGACCTACACGCAGAGGCAGGGCCAAATCCAAAGCTGAGCCCCTGGGAGCTGTGAGAACAAAGAAGAGAAAGGGAAATCTCTCCCAGCAGCCTCAGAAGCAGCGGATTAAAGCTCCACAATCAACTTGATGTACCCTGCATCTGTGGAATACCTGAATAGACAACGAGTCATCCCAAATTAAGGAGGTGGGCTTCGAGAACAAGATCTATTATTTTTCCCCTTTTCCTCTTTTTGTGAATGTGTATGTGTATGCTTCTGTGTGAGATCTTGTCTGTATAGTTTTGCTTCCACCATTTGTCCTAGGGTTCTATCCGTCCATGTTTTTTTCAAAAAATTTTTTTTCTTAATAATTAATTTTAATAACTTTATTATACCTTTCTTTCTCTTTCTTTCTTTCTTTCTTTCTTTCTTTCTTTCTTTCTTTCTTTCTTTCTTTCTTTCTTTCTTTCCTCCCTTCCCTCCTTTAGACAACGAATCATCCCAAATTGAGGAGGTGGTCTCTGAGAGCAAGATTTATGATTTTTTCCCGCTTTACCTCTTTTTGTAAGGGTGTATGTGTATGCTTCTGTGTAAGATTTTGTCTGTATAGCTTTGCTTCCAACATTTGTCCTAAGGTTCTATCCGTCCCTATTTTTTTTTCTAAATAATTATTTTTTATTTCAATAACTTTATTATACTTTATTTTATTTTACTGTATCTTCTTTCTTTCTGTCTTTTTTCCTTCCTTCCCTCCTTCCTTCCTTCCTCCCTCCCTCCCTTTCTTTCCTTCTTTGCTTCTCTATCTTTCTTTTTCTTTCTTCCTTCCTTCCTTCCCTCCTTTCTTTCTTTCTTTCTTTATCTTTCTTTCTTTCTTTTCTTTCTTTCTTCATACTTCTACTAATTCTCTCTACTTTTTCTCCCTTTTATTTTGACCCGTGTGGATGAAAGGCTCTTGGGGCTCCAGCCAGGAGTCAGGGCTCTGCCTCTGAGGTGGGAGAGCCAACTTCAGGACACTGGTCCACAAGACACCTCCCAGCTCCACATAATATCAAATGGCGAAAATCTCCCAGAGACCTCCATCTTAACACCACCACCCAGCTTCACTCAACGACCAGCAAGCTACAGTGCTGGACAACCTATGCCAAACAACTAGCAAAACAGGAACACAACCCCACCCATTAGCAGAGAGGCTGCTAAAAATCATAATAAGGCCACAGACACCCCAAAACACACCACCAGACGTGAACCTGCCCACTAGAGAGACAAGCTCCAGCCTCATCCACCAGAACACAGGCACTAGTCCCCTCCACCAAGAAGCCTACACAACCCAGTGAACCAACCTTAGCCACTGGAGACAGACATCAAAAACAGTGGGAACTACGAACCTGCAGCCTGCAAAAAGGAGACACCAAACACAGTAAGATAAGCAAAATGAGAAGACAGAAAAACACACAGCAGATAAAGGAGCAAGATAAAAGTGCACCAGACCTAACAAATGAGGAGGAAATAGGCAGTCTACCTGAAAAAGAATTCAGAATAATGATAGTAAGGATGATCCAAAATCTTGGAAAGAGAATGGACAAAATGCAAGAAACAGTGAACAAGGACCTAGAAGAAATAAAGATGAAACAAGCAATGATGAACAACACAATAAATGAAATTGAAAGTACTCTAGATGGGATCAATAGCAGAATAACTGAGGCAGAAGAACGGATAAGTGACCTGGCAGATAAAATAGTGGAAATGACTACTGCAGAGCAGAATAAAGAAAAAAGAATGAAAAGAACTGAGGACAGTCTCAGAGACATCTGGGACAACATTAAACGCACCAACATTCGAATTATAGGGGTTCCAGAAGAAGAAGAGAAAAAGAAAGGGACTGAGAAAATATTTGAAGAGATTATAGTTGAAAACTGCCCTAATATGGGAAAGGAAATAGTTAATCAAGTCCAGGAAGCACAGAGAGTCCCATACAGGATAAATCCAAGGAGAAATACGCCAAGACACATATTAATCAAACTGTCAAAAATTAAATACAAAGAAAACATATTAAAAGCACAAAGGGAAAAACAACAAATAACACACAAGGGAATCCCCATAAGGTTAACAGCTGATCTCTCAGCAGAAACCCTACAAGCCAGAAGGGAGTGGCAGGACATACTGAAAGTGATGAAGGAGAAAAACCTGCAACCAAGACTACTCTACCCAGCAAGGATCTCATTCAGATTTGATGCAGAAATTAAAACCTTTACAGACAAGCAAAAGCTGAGAGAGTTCAGCACCACCAAACCAGCTTTACAACAAATGCTAAAGGAACTTCTCTAGACAAGAAACACAAGAGAAGGAAAAGACCTATAATAACGAACCCAAAACAATTTAGAAAATGGGAACAGAAACATACATATCGATAATTACCTTAAATGTAAATGGACTAAATGCTCCCACCAAAAGACACAGATTGGCTGAATGGATACAAAAACAAGTCCCATATATTTGCTGTCTACAAGAGACCCACTTCAGACCTAGAGACACATACAGACTTAAAGTAAGGGGATGGAAAAAGATATTCCATGCAAATGGAAACCAAAAGAAAGCTGGAGTAGCAATTCTCATATCAGACAAAATAGACTTTAAAATAAGGACTATTAAAAGAAACAAAGAAGGACACTACATAATGATCAAGGGATCAATCCAAGAAGATATAACAATTGTAAATATTTATGTACCCAACATAGGAGCACCTCAGTACATAAGGCAAATACTAACAGCCATAAAAGGGGAGATCGACAGTAACACATTCATAGTAGGGGACTTTAACACCCCACTTTCACCCATGGACAGATCATCCAAAATGAAAATAAATAAGGAAACACAAGCTTTAAATGATACATTAAACACGATGGACTTAATTGATATTTATAGGACACTCCATCCAAAAACAACAGAATACACATTTTTTTCAAGTGCTCATGGAACATTCTCCAGGATAGGTCATATCTTGGGTCACAAATCAAGCCTTGGTAAATTTAAGAAAATTGAAATTGTATCAAGTATCTTTTCCGACCACAATGCCATGAGACTAGATATCAATTACAGGAAAAGATCTGTAAAAAATACAAACACATGGAGGCTAAACAATACACTACTTAATAATGAAGTGATCACCGAAGAAATCAAAGAGGAAATAAAAAAATACCTAAAAACAAATGACAATGGAGACACAATGACCCAAAACCTATGGGATGCAGCAAAAGCAGTTCTAAGGGGGAAGTTTATAGCAATACAAGCCCACCTTAAGAAGCAGGAAACATCTCGAATAAACAACCTAACCTTGCACCTCAAGCAAATAGAGAAAGAAGAACAAAAAAACCCCAAAGCTAGCAGAAGGAAAGAAATCATAAAAATCAGATCAGAAATAAATGAAAAAGAAAGGAAGGAAACAATAGCAAAGATCAATAAAACTAAAGGCTGGTTCTTTGAGAAGATAAACAAATTTGATAAATCACTAGCCAGACTCATCAAGAAAAAAAGGGAGGAGACTCAAATAAATAGAATTAGAAATGAAAAAGGAGAAGTAACAACTGACACTGCAGAAATAAAAAAGATCATGAGAGATTACTACAAGCAACTCTATGCCAATAAAATGGACAATCTGGAAGAAATGGACAAATTCTTAGAAATGCACAACCTGCCAAGACTGAATCAGGAAGAAATAGAAAATATGAACAGACCAATCACAAGCACTGAAATTGAAACTGTGATTAAAAATCTTCCAACAAATAAAAGCCCAGGACCAGATGGCTTCACAGGCGAATTCTATCAAACATTTAGAGAAGAGTTAACACCTATCCTTCTCAAACTCTTCCAAAATATAGCAGAGGGAGGAACACTCCCAAATTCCTTCTACGAGGCCACCATCACCATGATACCAAAACCAGACAAAGATGTCACTAAGAAAGAAAACTACAGGCCAATATCACTGATGAACATAGATGCAAAAATCCTCAACAAAATACTAGCAAACAGAATCCAACAGCACATTAAAAGGATCATACACCATGATCAAGTGGGGTTTATTCCAGGAATGCAAGGATTCTTCAATATACGCAAATCTATCAATGTGATAAACCATATTAACAAGTTGAAGGAAAAAAACCATATGATCATCTCAATAGATGCAGAGAAAGCTTTTGACAAAATTCAACACCCATTTATGATAAAAACCCTGCAGAAAGTAGGCATACAGGGAACTTTCCTCAACATAATAAAGGCCATATATGACAAACCCACAGCCAACATCATCCTCAATGGTGAAAAACTGAAAGCATTTCCACTAAGATCAGGAACAAGACAAGGTTGCCCACTCTCACCACTCTTATTCAACATAGTTTTGGAAGTTTTAGGCACAGCAATCAGAGAAGAAAAGGAAATAAAAGGAATCCAAATTGGAAAAGAAGAAGTAAAGCTGTCACTGTTTGCAGATGACGTGATACTATACATAGAGAATCCTAAAGATGCTACCAGAAAACTACTAGAGCTAATCAATAAATTTGGTAAAGTAGCAGGATACAAAATTAATGCACAGAAATCTCTGGCATTCCTATATACGAATGATGAAAAATCTGAAAGTGAAATCAAGAAAACACTCCCATTTACCATTGCAACAAAAAGAATAAAATATCTAGGAATAAACCTACCTAAGGAGACAAAAGACCTGTATGCAGAAAATTATAAGACACTGATGAAAGACATTAAACATGATACAAATAGATGGAGAGATATACCATGTTCTTGGATTGGAAGAATCAACATTGTGAAAATGACTATACTACCCAAAGCAATCTACAGATTCAGTGCAATCCCTATCAAACTACCACTGGCATTTTTCACAGAACTAGAACAAAAAATTTCGCAATATGTGTGGAAACACAAAAGACCCTGAATAGCCAAAGCAATCTTGAGAACGAGAAAAGGAGCTGGAGGAATCAGGCTCCCTTACTTCAGACTATACTACAAAGCTACAGTAATCAAGACAGTATGGTATTGGCACAAAAACAGAAAGACAGATCAATGGAACAGGATAGAAAGCCCAGAGATAAACCCACGCACATATGGACACCTTATCTTTGATAAAGGTGGCAGGAATGTACAGTGGAGAAAGGACAGCCTCTTCAATAAGTGGTGCTGGGAAAACTGGACAGATACATGTAAAAGTATGAGATTAGATCACTCCCTAACACCATACACAAAAATAAACTCCAAATGGATTAAAGACCTAAATGTAAGGACAGAAACTATCAAACTCTTAGAGGAAAACATAGGCAGAACACTCTATGACATAAATCACAGCAAGATCCTTTCTGACCCACCTCCTAGAGTAATGGAAATAAAAACAAAAATAAACAAATGGGACCTAATGAAACTTAAAAGCTTTTGCACAGCAAAGGAAACCACAAACAAGACCAAAAGACAACCCTCAGAATAGGAGAAAATATTTGCAAATGAAGCAACTGACAAAGGATTAATCTCCAAAATTTACAAGCAGCTCATGCAGCTCAATAACAAAAAAACAAACAACCCAATCCAAAAATGGGCAGAAGACCTAAATAGACATTTCTCCAAAGAAGATATACAGACTGCCAACAAACACATGAAAGAATGCTCAACATAATTAATCATTAGAGAAATGCAAATCAAAACTACAATGAGATATCATCTCACACCAGTCAGAATGGCCATCATCAAAAAATCTAGAAACAATAAATGCTGGAGAGGGTGTGGAGAAAAGGGAAAACTCTTGCACTGCTGCTGGGAATGTGAATTGGTTCAGCCACTATGGAGAACAGTATGGAGGTTCCTTAAAAAAGTACAAATAGAACTACCATATGACCCAGCAATCCCACTACTGGGCATATACCCTGAGAAAACCAAAATTCAAAAAGAGTCATGTACCAAAATGTTCATTGCAGCTCTATTTACAATAGCCCGGAGATGGAAACAACCTAAGTGCCCATCATCAGATGAATGGATAAAGAAGATGTGGCACATATATACAGTGGAATATTACTCAGCCATAAAAAGAAACGAAATTGAGCTATTTGTAATGAGGTGGATAGACCTAGAGTCTGTCATACAGAGTGAAGTAAGTCAGAAAGAAAAAGACAAATACCGTATGCTAACACATATATATGGAATTTAAGAAAAAAAAATGTCATGAAGAACCTAGGGGTAAGACAGCAATAAAGACACAGACCTACTGGAGAACAGACTTGAGGATATGGGGAGGGGGAAGTGTGAGCTGTGACAGGGCGAGAGAGAGTCATGGACATATACACACTAACAAACGTAAGGTAGGTAGCTAGTGGGAAGCAGCCGCATGGCACAGGGATATCGGCTCGGTGCTTTGTGACCGCCTGGAGGGGTGGGATAGGGAGGGTGGGAAGGAGGGAGACGCCAGAGGGAAGAGACATAGGAACATATGTATATGTATAACTGATTCACTTTGTTATAAAGCAGAAACTAACACACCACTGTAAAGCAATTATACCCCAATAAAGATGTTAAAAAAATAAATAAATAAAATAAAGACAGAACTAACTTAGTAAGAAAAAAAAAACCTTTGTTTTCCTGAGAGCAGTTCCATCCTTCACGTTCAACAGCACTTAAGGATTCTTCAAACATTCCAAAGGAAAACTTACAGCCCAGTAGGTTTTTCAGCTCACACATGCCAGGCAACACAGTGGCCATATAAGACAAATATTTCCTGGTATGATTAGATCCAACAATTCATTTACAACAGCATTCCTAATGAGGCAAAACAGCCAAGATGAACAAAAAAAACCCCATGTCACAAAGTGGCAGAAAAATGGTTCAATGTAAGTAATTCCTCTTTACAATCCACTGAGACTACATGAGTATAAGTAATCTACTACTCCTTGATCACAAAGCAAAAAAAAGCTGAAACATTAAGTTCTAGAAATTTCATAAAAATGAAAAGTTGTAATATCATAACTTAACAAGAAGAGTCAACCAAAAGAGAGGAACTAAAAGGGACATTTTCATATTCAATTTTTTTTTTTAGTTAGCAAGGGCTGAAAGCAGTACCTATATAAATGACTGGTTATATGCCTTTAAAAAGGACCCTCTTTGAAATGACTATCAGTTAATTCTCTCCTTATATGAACTGAAAGATTGAAGCTGAAATGGCATATATAGTTTACTCATCTGTAAATTACTACATAAAGAAAAAAAAAAGAAACAAGAAAGAAGAAGCAAGACTAAAGAAATAGTAATAAAAGTGAGACAAAATGTTTTGCTGTATTTGGCTAAGCTTTTGAGTTTGGGGTTTCAGGTTTTTTAAAGCTAATATTCAGTGGCAGTCTAAAACATCTGTGTATTGCCATTTTTCCAGCTCACAGGGAATCATAAATTAGTTGCCTTCAACAGTATATTTGCCATAAGAAAATTCCATAGACTGGGTGACTTAAACAACAGAAACTGATTTTCTCACAGTTTTGTAGGCTGGGGAGTCCAAGATCAAAGTGTGGGCCAAATGGATTCCTGGTAAGAGTTCTCTTCCTGGCTTGCAGATGGCCTCCTTCTTACTGCCCTTGCATAGCAGAGAGAAGGGGAAAGCAGGCTCTCTGGTGACCCTTCTTATAAGGGCACTAATCCTGTCATGAGGGCCCCACCCTCATGACTTCATCTAAATCTAATTACTTCCCAAAGGTCCTACCTCCAAATACCATCACACTGTGGGGGTTAGGACTTCAGCATACGAATTGGGATGGTAGGGGGGGACACAATTTAGTCTATAGCAAGCAGCAACACTCCATCTCTCCTCCCACCATACACACACAGAGACATGCACATGGGCACAGCTCCAAGACAGAGGACTAGAGTTTATCTGCTTTACCATCATCACCCAGCAGGGTGTACAGGCCCTTACCTTCCTTCTCCTGTCCTTATAGTGTCCTAGCATGCTGTAAAGGTGTATGTTGGAATAGACCGTGGAAGATCTTCAGGCACAGATGGGCAACACTCTATCTGGTCATCAGAAAAGTTCTAAAAATCATTGAGTGAAAAATATATTCACTGGACATAGATTGGAAAAACAGCCCATCTACTTAGTCCCTGGGCACAAGAAATGGACAGTATTTGGAGGCTGGAGTACAGCATAAGGAAATGATCAGAAATGCAGGCAAAGAATTATGTACCAGGATGTTCACAGAAGCATTATTTAAAATTGCAGAACAAGCCAAAAAAAAGAAAAAAAAAATTGGACACAAACCAAATAGCCCCAAATAGGGGATGGTTAAATAAGATGGACTATTAAACAGACATTAAACAACGTGTTTTCAGAATATACTAAATTAAATGGAAAAATACACATAATATACTGTAAAGTTAAAAAACATGCACAGCTATATATACAATATGCTTTAAATCAGTGTCAAAAGTGCTGTTTGAAATGAGCTGAGACTTGTGAAAAATACTTAGGACAATATAAAGTAGTTTTCCATCATATTTTAGGCAATGAGGAAAGAAAAGGTAGGAAAAGAAGGATCCCACTGCTTGGAGAAGAGAGCAATTTGCTAACAGACAATAGAATTTTATTTTCCTCCAGCACCAAAAATGATCTTCAAGTTCTAAAAACAGAATATACAATGAAAATATATAAATTTCAACTCTAAATGGTGAAGAAAGCTAGTCTATAAGCTAGATTAGGATAAAAATCGTATCCATTTTTGTGTAGCACCATGTCTATAACACCTGGCGCTTCGGCACATAGTGGTGTCTCAGTTAAAACAGTGACAAACAAATGAATATAGGAATGAAGACACAATAATAAGGATCAAGAGTGGTGGTTACCAGGGGCCGGGTGGGGGGTGGAATGGGAAGATACTGGTCAAAGGATACAAATTCCAGTTATAAGATTAACTTTGGGGATCTAATGTATAGCATGGTGATTATAACTAATAATTCTGTATTATCTACTGGAAAGTTCCTAAGAGAGTAGATCTTAAATATTCTTACCACGAAAAAGGAATGGTAATTATGTGACAGGATGGAGGTGCCAGCCAAAGCTACAGTGGCAACTGTTTTGCAATATATAAGCATATTAAATCAACACATGTACACCTTAAACTTACACCATGTTATATGTCAATTATAGCTCAATAAAACTGGAAAAAAATTTTAAAGCAGGATCAAGGACTTTAGAAAGATTCAGTGGCAGGGACTTCCCTGGTGGTCCTGTTGTAAAGGATCCACCTTCCAATGAAGGGGACACGTATTCGATCCCTGTTCGGGGAACTAAGATCCCACATGCTGTGTGGTGCAGCCGAGAAAGAAAAAAAAAAATTAATCAGATTCAGTGGCATCTCAAGTTGCTGACAAAATTTACAAGTATGTCCTTGAAGTGTTTGTAGATAAGTTTCAAAAAGTCAATGAATCTCTTGAGTGGTTTCAGAAGAGTGTGTGATCCAGTACACATGAAGATTGATATTTTTGATGCATTCAATCCTGACGCCCAAGGAAATTTTAGAGTAGATTGTCATACAAATGACTAGTGGAAAAGGAATGTGATGCTTAATGTCAAAATCATTTTATATCCTTTCATCCATATGTGATCTTATAGAACTAAGCTTCTCCTGGCAATTGTTTTAATACTTGGCGAAAAAAATTAATTAAAAAAAAACAGGGAACCGTTGGAGATTTTTGAACAGGGAAATACTGTCAGTTCTATACATAATACACTGGAAATGGAAGAGACCGGAAGCCTAAAGATCAAGCACATGGCAAACTGAAATTTTCTAGGCAAAGACAATAATAGAAGAAAAACTTAAAATTCAATTTAAAAAGAGGGTGTTGAGAGTAGAGATGTAAAGAGGAAACCAGAGGTACAACTGACAGACCTACACAGAAGATCAGAAATTGAGAAAATCACAGATTTCAAAACTGGATGGCTAAGTGAATAGTTGTGCCATAACTAGAAGGAAGAAAGTCAGGAGGAATCACACAGTGAGGTGATGCTTAATTCAATTATTGATCAGAATACTGAACGTTCAGTCAAAAATAGTGCAGTGAGATAATGGAACTGCCTCTCTGGAGAAACAAAAATACCCATCTGAGAGTCCTGTGCCTGGGGTGGTGACAGAACCCTGGAGGCTGAGGCCCTGCCTGTGCACATAGCCCCAGGGGCCGGAGCAGATCATCTGTTGTAACTGATATTAAGAATAATGAGTCTACATCTTCTACAAAAAGTGAACATTCATTTAGTGTTGAGTGTAGTCCGCCCCCATTAACTGTTCCTCTTATCTCGCTGTTCACCGTGTACTAAACACCCCTCAACAAATAAAGCAGTTTCCCTCTTGAGATTGCCGCATAACACAAAATTTTAAGACTTTGATTTTTAGTATTCTCTAACTAAGAATGACAGAAAGGTGTGTTGTAGGAATATTTATATCAGAAATAGTAAACGAAAAATTTAGGTTTGGCATTTAAATGTCTATACTTCCATTATTTGAGAAATATACTGGCGTAAAATAAACCTTGGGCAATGCTGGGGAAATCAGGTGGCTCCTCATTGGTCTAATGATATTAAATCATAGATTATACACAGACAGTAAAGTGATTGAGAGGTAATTTTGATTTTCTCTTCAGAAAAAAGGGATCAGAGAGATTTTTTTAAAATAATAATCATCAAGTACATCAATGGCAAACATCCTGAAAATACTGAGTGTTGCAAGCCATTCATGACGTCTGTTACATTTTAGGAAAGATAATAAGTCAATACTGCAACCTCAAATATAAACGTACAGAGTGCTAAGTCCTCTACCACACTAAACTTCAAAACCCTCAAAGATGATTGTCTACAATAAACAAGACAAAATAGTTTACTTATGGCCCAAAGTTAGACTTTGAAGTTTGCCTTTAAAGAACATATTTGGAAGTAGCTCTCAAAAAGAATGTTACTTATGAGAATGAAAGGAAATATTAAACCCTTTAAAATTTTATTGTTAATCCTCTTTGAGAAATGCTTTTATGACTCTTTTGATATGATATAATTCATAACACTCCCTTTAAAACATAGAAACAACAAAAAACTTTAAAATTAGCAATTCACAAAAAAGTCAGCAATTCAAAAATTCTATAATCCCACAGTCTATGTCCATCTCAGAATCATAATACCAAATTGATTATAAGGATTCTATTATTTTATGTATCACAGAGAAAAGAAAACAGACACTGCTGCACAAGTTATAACACAACGTTTTTGGTAACTCAGGACTTTTACTACATACTTATTGAAAGGGCTTTTTAATACTTATTGAGGTATAGGTTTTTACCTTATGTCATTCTTAAGCTTACATAAAAATGAAAATGTAAGTAAAACCAGTTAGTTAAGGAATGTCTAAAGCTTCCTCCCATTCCAAGTCCAGTCTTTCAAGATACTTTTAAAGTTTTCCCACGCAACACTGCCATCTATGTCATCAAGAGCACTGGGGATGCAGTACTGTCTCTGAAATTGTACTCCAAGTTGCTGGACACTCCATTCTGCAAGTTTTCATGCACAAAGACAAGCAAGGGAAACCCTATTAGGACTACCACAAGAAACAACCTGTTTCCAGAGATGTTAAAATGTGAAGAAAAAACATAAATGTTAGAATCTTTGAAATATGATATATCTTAAGAGCCAAGATTTGTAAAGAAATTTGGTCTACAGCTCTAGCTTCTTATAGGCATCTTGGAATTTCTTCACTGTTCATCTGTGCTTACAAATCTGGAATTAACTCCACTTTAAAGGGTTAACTCCACTTTAAAGGATTAAGTTAGAGCTTTAAAAAAGAAAACAGCAGCCTTTCTACTGCTCCTTTTACTGTAGTGATGATGTCAGCACCGGCATTTTTACCAGCAGCAGCAAAACCATCATTTTATTTGTACTTACATCTTAGGGGCTATTAAGTTTACATAGAACTGAAATTATCCTATTGTCACATTCCCAAGATTTAAAAAAGTCCTTGGCTTCTCAGGGGTTATAAGTAAATCTAAAAGAGATGACCTTTTTTTGAGAAAATATTGTCTTCTAACTTCAAGTGTATAGACTGATTTCTGGAAATTAGGTTCAAATTTTCTGAGGCTATAAACACTGTGTCAAGCATACACTCCTGAAGTAAACAACCTAGGAGTCAGACTAGTATGATACATATGATCAAGGCATTGCTGTGCTCACTTCTGGAAGTTTATACTTAAACCAGAGAAAATCAGCTGCAAGATGAATCTAAATAAATATTATGCCTGAATATATTATGTTATGTACACTGAAGTTTTCATTTTTCAGCTTTCACAGCAGTAATGGCTCAGGTCAGCTTAGAGAATTTCTTTACTTACCAAAATTCTCACAAAGCAGAAAACACAGAAGTAGTTAAATGTTTTCTAGAATTTACATGTAAAATGTGTTTAAATGCTAAATTCTGATCTATGTACCACTGGGAAAATCACATACATCTGAAAATAGATTTTGAGATAAGGAAAAAAGAAAACAGCAAATAATGTGCTTTACTGGACACTTTTCTTCATGTATATATTTATTATTTCTTTAAGATATATATGTATTATCGATCTTTGATTAAAAAAGCATGAAAGAAAAGCAACCTGAAATGGGTCAACTGGAAAAAGGGAATTATTGACATAATAACCACAAAACACTAAAAATAAAACTACATTAAGGGGCACCTTTATCTCAAACAGGAAAACAGATGTAGCTAGAGGTGATGTTCAAAGTGTTTGATAACTGCCAGGCACAGGCACCAATTAATGACAGTGGCACTGCTGTCAACAACCAAAACGACCTTACCAGTGCCATCAACTGACACCAAGCCACAGTCCACATGAGATATGCTCCACGAAATGACTCAATATCTTAATACATGAAAGGAATAGGTGAAATCTTTAAGTTATTTATTGTTTGCTTACCTACTCCAAGATTTTTGTATTTCTTTGGACTAATCAGTTAGCGCAGGGGGCAAATCCTGACCTTGTTTGTTCAGAAAAAACTTGTGAAACCTTTTCATTAATGGGCAAGGGGTGATGCAGACATGGTGACCAGTTACTTGAATTACGAGGGATGACAGAAATATCTGATAGAGGGAGAAAAAAGGAATTCAGAAAAATGACAACAAAGAAGGATGGCCAGTGAGAAATTCCCAGTAGCCAGCATGGCCGGAAGACTTTTAAGAACTATAGTCCTGGGCTTCCCTGGTGGCACAGTGGTTGAGAATCTGCCTGCTAATGCAGGGGACACGGGTTCGAGCCCTGGTTTGGGAGGATCCCACATGCCGCGGAGCAACTAGGCCCGTGAGCCACAACTACTGAGCCTGCGCGTCTGGAGCCTGTGCTCCCCAACAAGAGAGGCCGCGATAGTGAGAGGCCCGCGCACTGTGATGAAGAGTGGCCCCCGCTTGCCACAACAAGAGAAAGCCCTCACACAGAAACGAAGACCCAACACAGCAAAAATAAATTAATAAACTAATAAACTCCTACCCCCAACATCTAAAAAAAAAAAAAAGAACTATAGTCCTCATTTAACTTGTTTTCCTTGTTCTTTCTGTGTTTAATCCTCCTATATTAACCATCTAACCTAAGACACTTACATAGATAACCTTGTTGTGGTACAGCTTGGGGGAATGGAAAAAAAGAAAAAAACAAACAAGGCTGAGTTTATACCTAAGAAAGAAGCAGAGTAGGAAAAGGACAGAACCTAAAGGAAATGAAAAGTAGGCATTGAGAAATCTACAGAAGCAGGAGTTTAGGGCAGACTAAAAACTGGCCCACCTTAAACCAGAGTCAATAGAAATATTGGGCAAAGGGGTATGCCTGTCGTAATATTTAAGATGGAAGTTAGTCTACTACATTTGAATATATACCAAAAAAAGAGGTAATATCAGAAAGCTAGAATACTTGGGACATCTTTGCTTTACTATATAATACTTTACTATATAATAAATAATGTTTGTCATTAGTTTTTTAATTCTCAGTGTCAAACATTATGAGAGCTATTTTTAAATAGGCATTGTTACTTTTCTTATTTCTATTCTTTTAGAAACATACACTTCTAAATTATTCAAAACTTTGACTCAATGTTTTCTAACACCTTGCATCATTTTAAAATATTAAATGTTTACTTCAAATAAACCAAAAAACCTCCTCTCTCATCCTAAAAAATATAGTCAATCATTCAGTGTCATTCTCACTCAAATGCATGGATAAACTGTTACATATTTATGGACCATGTGGATAGAAATACAGAAAAAAGAGCATTCTTGATGTCAGTTAAGCATAATCACTTGTATGGACCATAACTGACACTGAAACTAACTTCTTCGTCAATGTCTGTATAGGAGATGGCTTGGAAATGGGCCAACTCTTAGCCCCACTTGTGTCAAATCAAACCCTGGGAACCAGTCTAGAGATAGGAATTACGGGATACAAATAAATTTTTTATTTACTTCTTGGATTTCTAGTCTATGCTCAAATATCTAACATAGACATTCCTAGAATATTGCTATTTAGAACATTTGAGTGAAGTAAGCAAATTAGACAAAAGACTGAAGAATATTATGAATCTCCATATCAGATAATGATCCTTGACTTTTGTGAGGTAATGTATTTGCCAATACAATAGCCTGGAATGCAAGAATTAGGCAGAACAAATGAAGAACAGATATAAAATAGAAAAAAGTTGAAAAGTTGTAGAATCCTAAGTATAACTCCAATCACTGCTGTTTCAGAGGACAGACTTTATAGTCTGAAGGTAGAAAACAAAGTAGATTTTGGTCTCTGAGGGTATTAACAACATGGTATCCATAGAAAAAGTGATACATACTCATAAAGTAGGTATCAACAGGTTCTTTATCTTCTTTTGCTAATCCTAAACAATTCAATATAACAAAACTCTAGTGATAGAGGCCATTTCACAATTGATTTTTTTTGTATATTGATTTTGTGTCTTGCAAACCTGCAAGATTCACCTATTACATTTTGAATAAATTTAAATACGTGTTTTCTTTTTTTTTTAATATGCTGTTTATTTTTTTCTCCAATTATAAAAATAATACATTACCCAAACAGATAGTTTAGGAA